>NW_027365998.1:0-84946 GCF_046119375.1 Phyllobates terribilis
CAATTCTGAAATTTTTAGCTTTTTCCTGCTCCTCTTAGCATGATAAAGAAGATTCAAAGAGAGTGAGATGCCAGCTCCTTTCATTCAGTCAGTAGCTTCAAACATTTCTGGACGTTTTTCAATGGCAAAAATCAATGAATATTGTAAATGCACAAACAGTAATTTCTCCACATTGCAAGGTGCAATTCTGAAATTTTTTGCTTTTTCCTGCTCCTCTTAGCATGATAAAGAAGATTCAAAGAGAGTGAGATGCCAGCTCTTTTCATTCAGTCAGTAGCTTCAAACATTTCTGGTATATGAATAACATGATGTTTTTCAATGGCAAAAATCAATGAATATTGTAAATGCACAAACAGTAATTTCTCCGCATTGCAAGGTGCAATTCTGAAATTTTTTGCTTTTTCCTGCTCCTCTTAGCATGATAAAGAAGATTCAAAGAGAGTGAGATGCCAGCTCCTTTCATTCAGTCAGTAGCTTCAAACATTTCTGGACGTTTTTCAATGGCAAAAATCAATGAATATTGTAAATGCACAAACATTAATTTCTCCACATTGCAAGGTGCAATTCTGAAATTTTTTGCTTTTTCCTGCTCCTCTTAGCATGATAAAGAAGATTCAAAGAGAGTGAGATACCAGCTCTTTTCATTCAGTCTGTAGCTTCAAACATTTCTGGTATATGAATAACATGATGTTTTTCAATGGCAAAAATCAATGAATATTGTAAATGCACAAACAGTAATTTCTCTGCATTGCAAGGTGCAATTCTGAAATTTTTTGCTTTTTCCTGCTCCTCTTAGCATGATAAAGAAGATTCAAAGAGAGTGAGATGCCAGCTCCTTTCATTCAGTCAGTAGCTTCAAACATTTCTGGACGTTTTTTAATGGCAAAAATCAGCGAATATTGTAAATGCACAAACAGTAATTTCTCCACATTGCAAGGTGCAATTCTGAAATTTTTTGCTTTTTCCTGCTCCTCTTAGCATGATAAAGAAGATTCAAAGAGAGTGAGATGCCAGCTCTTTTCATTTAGTCAGTAGCTTCAAACATTTCTGGTATATGAATAACATGATGTTTTTCAATGGCAAAAATCAATGAATATTGTAAATGCACAAACAGTAATTTCTCCGCATTGCAAGGTGCAATTCTGAAATTTTTTGCTTTTTCCTGCTCCTCTTAGCATGATAAAGAAGATTCAAAGAGAGTGAGATGCCAGCTCCTTTCATTCAGTCAGTAGCTTCAAACATTTCTGGACGTTTTTCAATGGCAAAAATCAATGAATATTGTAAATGCACAAACAGTAATTTCTCCACATTGCAAGGTGCAATTCTGAAATTTTTTGCTTTTTCCTGCTCCTATTAGCATGAGAAAGAAGATTCAAAGAGAGTGAGATGCCAGCTCTTTTCATTCAGTCAGTAGCTTCAAACATTTCTGGTATATGAATAACATGATGTTTTTCAATGGCAAAAATCAATAAATATTGTAAATGCACAAACAGTAATTTCTCCGCATTGCAAGGTGCAATTCTGAAATTTTTTGCTTTTTCCTGCTCCTCTTAGCATGATAAAGAAGATTCAAAGAGAGTGATATGCCAGCTCCTTTCATTCAGTCAGTAGCTTCAAACATTTCTGGACGTTTTTCAATGGCAAAAATCAATGAATATTGTAAATGCACAAACAGTAATTTCTCCACATTGCAAGGTGCAATTCTGAAGTTTTTTGCTTTTTCCTGCTCCTCTTAGCATGATAAAGAAGATTCAAAGAGAGTGAGATGCCAGCTCTTTTCATTCAGTCAGTAGCTTCAAAAATTTCTGGTATATGAATAACATGATGTTTTTCAATGGCAAAAATCAATGAATATTGTAAATGCACAAACAGTAATTTCTCCGCATTGGAAGGTGCAATTCTGAAATTTTTTGCTTTTTCCTGCTCCTCTTAGCATGATAAAGAAGTTTAAAAGAGAGTGAGATGCCAGCTCCTTTCATTCAGTCAGTAGCTTCAAACATTTCTGGACGTTTTTCAATGGCAAAAATCAATGAATATTGTAAATGCACAAACAGTAATTTCTCCACATTGCAAGGTGAAATTCTGAAATTTTTTGCTTTTTCCTGCTCCTCTTAGCATGATAAAGAAGATTCAAAGAGAGTGAGATGCCAGCTCTTTTCATTCAGTCAGTAGCTTCAAACATTTCTGGTATATGAATAACATGATGTTTTTCAGTGGCAAAAATCAATGAATATTGTAAATGTACAAACAGTAATTTCTCCGCATTGGAAGGTGCAATTCTGAAATTTTTTGCTTTTTCCTGCTCCTCTTAGCATGATAAAGAAGATTCAAAGAGAGTGAGATGCCAGCTCCTTTCATTCAGTCAGTAGCTTCAAACATTTCTGGACGTTTTTCAATGGCAAAAATCAATGAATATTGTAAATGCACAAACAGTAATTTCTCCACATTGCAAGGTGAAATTCTGAAATTTTTTGCTTTTTCCTGCTCCTCTTAGCATGATAAAGAAGATTCAAAGAGAGTGAGATGCCAGCTCTTTTCATTCAGTCAGTAGCTTCAAACATTTCTGGTATATGAATAACATGATGTTTTTCAATGGCAAAAATCAATGAATATTGTAAATGCACAAACAGTAATTTCTCCGCATTGCAAGGTGCAATTCTGAAATTTTTTGCTTTTTCCTGCTCCTCTTAGCATGATAAAGAAGATTCAAAGAGAGTGAGATGCCAGCTCCTTTCATTCAGTCAGTAGCTTCAAACATTTCTGGACGTTTTTCAATGGCAAAAATCAATGAATATTGTAAATGCACAAACAGTAATTTCTCCACATTGCAAGGTGCAATTCTGAAATTTTTTGCTTTTTCCTGCTCCTCTTAGCATGATAAAGAAGATTCAAAGAGAGTGAGATGCCAGCTCCTTTCATTCAGTCAGTAGCTTCAAACATTTCTGGACGTTTTTCAATGGCAAAAATCAATGAATATTGTAAATGCACAAACAGTAATTTCTCCACATTGCAAGGTGAAATTCTGAAGTTTTTTGCTTTTTCCTGCTCCTCTTAGCATGATAAAGAAGATTCAAAGAGAGTGAGATGCCAGCTCTTTTCATTCAGTCAGTAGCTTCAAACATTTCTGGTATATGAATAACATGATGTTTTTCAATGGCAAAAATCAATGAATATTGTAAATGCACAAACAGTAATTTCTCCGCATTGCAAGGTGCAATTCTGAAATTTTTTGCTTGTTCCTGCTCCTCTTAGCATGATAAAGAAGATTCAAAGAGAGTGAGATGCCAGCTCTTTTCATTCAGTCAGTAGCTTCAAACATTTCTGGACGTTTTTCAATGACAAAAATCAATGAATATTGTAAATGCACAAACAGTAATTTCTCCACATTGCAAGGTGCAATTCTGAAATTTTTTGCTTTTTCCTGCTCCTCTTAGCATGATAAAGAAGATTCAAAGAGAGTGAGATGCCAGCTCCTTTCATTCAGTCAGTAGCTTCAAACATTTCTGGACGTTTTTCAATGGCAAAAATCAATGAATATTGTAAATGCACAAACAGTAATTTCTCCACATTGCAAGGTGAAATTCTGAAGTTTTTTGCTTTTTCCTGCTCCTCTTAGCATGATAAAGAAGATTCAAAGAGAGTGAGATGCCAGCTCTTTTCATTCAGTCAGTAGCTTCAAACATTTCTGGTATATGAATAACATGATGTTTTTCAATGGCAAAAATCAATGAATATTGTAAATGCACAAACAGTAATTTCTCCGCATTGGAAGGTGCAATTCTGAAATTTTCTGCTTTTTCCTGCTCCTCTTAGCATGATAAAGAAGATTCAAAGAGAGTGAGATGCCAGCTCCTTTCATTCAGTCAGTAGCTTCAAACATTTCTGGACGTTTTTCAATGGCAAAAATCAATGAATATTGTAAATGCACAAACAGTAATTTCTCCACATTGCAAGGTGAAATTCTGAAATTTTTTGCTTTTTCCTGCTCCTCTTAGCATGATAAAGAAGATTCAAAGAGAGTGAGATGCCAGCTCTTTTCATTCAGTCAGTAGCTTCAAACATTTCTGGTATATGAATAACATGATGTTTTTCAATGGCAAAAATCAATGAATATTGTAAATGCACAAACAGTAATTTCTCCGCATTGCAAGGTGCAATTCTGAAATTTTTAGCCTTTTCCTGCTCCTCTTAGCATGATAAAGAAGATTCAAAGAGAGTGAGATGCCAGCTCTTTTCATTCAGTCAGTAGCTTCAAACATTTCTGGTATATGAATAACATGATGTTTTTCAATGGCAAAAATCAATGAATATTGTAAATGCACAAACAGTAATTTCTCCGCATTGGAAGGTGCAATTCTGAAATTTTTTGCTTTTTCCTGCTCCTCTTAGCATGATAAAGAAGATTCAAAGAGAGTGAGATGCCAGCTCCTTTCATTCAGTCAGTAGCTTCAAACATTTCTGGACGTTTTTCAATGGCAAAAATCAATGAATATTGTAAATGCACAAACAGTAATTTCTCCACATTGCAAGGTGAAATTCTGAAATTTTTTGCTTTTTCCTGCTCCTCTTAGCATGATAAAGAAGATTCAAAGAGAGTGAGATGCCAGCTCTTTTCATTCAGTCAGTAGCTTCAAACATTTCTGGTATATGAATAACATGATGTTTTTCAATGGCAAAAATCAATGAATATTGTAAATGCACAAACAGTAATTTCTCCGCATTGCAAGGTGCAATTCTGAAATTTTTAGCTTTTTCCTGCTCCTCTTAGCATGATAAAGAAGATTCAAAGAGAGTGAGATGCCAGCTCCTTTCATTCAGTCAGTAGCTTCAAACATTTCTGGACGTTTTTCAATGGCAAAAATCAATGAATATTGTAAATGCACAAACAGTAATTTCTCCACATTGCAAGGTGCAATTCTGAAATTTTTTGCTTTTTCCTGCTCCTCTTAGCATGAGAAAGAAGATTCAAAGAGAGTGAGATGCCAGCTCTTTTCATTCAGTCAGTAGCTTCAAACATTTCTGGTATATGAATAACATGATGTTTTTCAATGGCAAAAATCAATGAATATTGTAAATGCACAAACAGTAATTTCTCCGCATTGCAAGGTGCAATTCTGAAATTTTTTGCTTTTTCCTGCTCCTCTTAGCATGATAAAGAAGATTCAAAGAGAGTGAGATGCCAGCTCCTTTCATTCAGTCAGTAGCTTCAAACATTTCTGGACGTTTTTCAATGGCAAAAATGAATGAATATTGTAAATGCACAAACATTAATTTCTCCACATTGCAAGGTGCAATTCTGAAATTTTTTGCTTTCTCCTGCTCCTCGTAGCATGAAAAAGAAGATTCAAAGAGAGTGAGATACCAGCTCTTTTCATTCAGTCTGTAGCTTCAAACATTTCTGGTATATGAATAACATGATGTTTTTCAATGGCAAAAATCAATGAATATTGTAAATGCACAAACAGTAATTTCTCTGCATTGCAAGGTGCAATTCTGAAATTTTTTGCTTTTTCCTGCTCCTCTTAGCATGATAAAGAAGATTCAAAGAGAGTGAGATGCCAGCTCCTTTCATTCAGTCAGTAGCTTCAAACATTTCTGGACGTTTTTTAATGGCAAAAATCAGTGAATATTGTAAATGCACAAACAGTAATTTCTCCACATTGCAAGGTGCAATTCTGAAATTTTTTGCTTTTTCCTGCTCCTCTTAGCATGATAAAGAAGATTCAAAGAGAGTGAGATGCCAGCTCTTTTCATTTAGTCAGTAGCTTCAAACATTTCTGGTATATGAATAACATGATGTTTTTCAATGGCAAAAATCAATGAATATTGTAAATGCACAAACAGTAATTTCTCCGCATTGCAAGGTGCAATTCTGAAATTTTTTGCTTTTTCCTGCTCCTCTTAGGATGATAAAGAAGATTCAAAGAGAGTGAGATGCCAGCTCCTTTCATTCAGTCAGTAGCTTCAAACATTTCTGGACGTTTTTCAATGGCAAAAATCAATGAATATTGTAAATGCACAAACAGTAATTTCTCCACATTGCAAGGTGCAATTCTGAAATTTTTTGCTTTTTCCTGCTCCTCTTAGCATGAGAAAGAAGATTCAAAGAGAGTGAGATGCCAGCTCTTTTCATTCAGTCAGTAGCTTCAAACATTTCTGGTATATGAATAACATGATGTTTTTCAATGGCAAAAATCAATAAATATTGTAAATGCACAAACAGTAATTTCTCCGCATTGCAAGGTGCAATTCTGAAATTTTTTGCTTTTTCCTGCTCCTCTTAGCATGATAAAGAAGATTCAAAGAGAGTGATATGCCAGCTCCTTTCATTCAGTCAGCAGCTTCAAACATTTCTGGACGTTTTTCAATGGCAAAAATCAATGAATATTGTAAATGCACAAACAGTAATTTCTCCACATTGCAAGGTGCAATTCTGAAGTTTTTTGCTTTTTCCTGCTCCTCTTAGCATGATAAAGAAGATTCAAAGAGAGTAAGATGCCAGCTCTTTTCATTCAGTCAGTAGCTTCAAAAATTTCTGGTATATGAATAACATGATGTTTTTCAATGGCAAAAATCAATGAATATTGTAAATGCACAAACAGTAATTTCTCCGCATTGCAAGGTGCAATTCGAAATTTTTTGCTTTTTCCTGCTCCTCTTAGCATGATAAAGAAGATTCAAAGAGAGTGAGATGCCAGCTCCTTTCATTCAGTCAGTAGCTTCAAACATTTCTGGACGTTTTTTAATGGCAAAAATCAGTGAATATTGTAAATGCACAAACAGTAATTTCTCCACATTGCAAGGTGCAATTCTGAAATTTTTTGCTTTTTCCTGCTCCTCTTAGCATGAGAAAGAAGATTCAAAGAGAGTGAGATGCCTGCTCTTTTCATTTAGTCAGTAGCTTCAAACATTTCTGGTATATGAATAACATGATGTTTTTCAATGGCAAAAATCAATGAATATTGTAAATGCACAAACAGTAATTTCTCCGCATTGCAAGGTGCAATTCTGAAATTTTTTGCTTTTTCCTGCTCCTCTTAGCATGATAAAGAAGATTCAAAGAGAGTGAGATGCCAGCTCCTTTCATTCAGTCAGTAGCTTCAAACATTTCTGGACGTTTTTCAATGGCAAAAATCAATGAATATTGTAAATGCACAAACAGTAATTTCTCCACATTGCAAGGTGCAATTCTGAAATTTTTTGCTTTTTCCTGCTCCTCTTAGCATGAGAATGAAGATTCAAAGAGAGTGAGATGCCAGCTCTTTTCATTCAGTCAGTAGCTTCAAACATTTCTGGTATATGAATAACATGATGTTTTTCAATGGCAAAAATCAATAAATATTGTAAATGCACAAACAGTAATTTCTCCGCATTGCAAGGTGCAATTCTGAAATTTTTTGCTTTTTCCTGCTCCTCTTAGCATGATAAAGAAGATTCAAAGAGAGTGATATGCCAGCTCCATTCATTCAGTCAGTAGCTTCAAACATTTCTGGACGTTTTTCAATGGCAAAAATCAATGAATATTGTAAATGCACAAACAGTAATTTCTCCACATTGCAAGGTGGAATTCTGAAGTTTTTTGCTTTTTCCTGCTCCTCTTAGCATGATAAAGAAGATTCAAAGAGAGTGAGATGCCAGCTCTTTTCATTCAGTCAGTAGCTTCAAAAATTTCTGGTATATGAATAACATGATGTTTTTCAATGGCAAAAATCAATGAATATTGTAAATGCACAAACAGTAATTTCTCCGCATTGCAAGGTGCAATTCGAAATTTTTTGCTTTTTCCTGCTCCTCTTAGCATGATAAAGAAGATTCAAAGAGAGTGAGATGCCAGCTCCTTTCATTCAGTCAGTAGCTTCAAACATTTCTGGACGTTTTTCAATGGCAAAAATCAATGAATATTGTAAATGCACAAACAGTAATTTCTCCACATTGCAAGGCGCAATTCTGAAATTTTTTGCTTTTTCCTGCTCCTCTTAGCATGAGAAAGAAGATTCAAAGAGAGTGAGATGCCAGCTCTTTTCATTCAGTCAGTAGCTTCAAACATTTCTGGTATATGAATAACATGATGTTTTTCAATGGCAAAAATCAATGAATATTGTAAATGCACAAACAGTAATTTCTCCGCATTGGAAGGTGCAATTCTGAAATTTTTTGCTTTTTCCTGCTCCTCTTAGCATGACAAAGAAGATTCAAAGAGAGTGAGATGCCAGCTCCTTTCATTCAGTCAGTAGCTTCAAACATTTCTGGACGTTTTTCAATGGCAAAAATCAATGAATATTGTAAATGCACAAACAGTAATTTCTCCACATTGCAAGGTGAAATTCTGAAATTTTTTGCTTTTTCCTGCTCCTCTTAGCATGATAAAGAAGATTCAAAGAGAGTGAGATGCCAGCTCTTTTCATTCAGTCAGTAGCTTCAAACATTTCTGGTATATGAATAACATGATGTTTTTCAATGGCAAAAATCAATGAATATTGTAAATGCACAAACAGTAATTTCTCCGCATTGCAAGGTGCAATTCTGAAATTTTTTGCTTTTTCCTGCTCCTCTTAGCATGATAAAGAAGATTCAAAGAGAGTGAGATGCCAGCTCCTTTCATTCAGTCAGTAGCTTCAAACATTTCTGGACGTTTTTCAATGGCAAAAATCAATGAATATTGTAAATGCACAAACATTAATTTCTCCACATTGCAAGGTGCAATTCTGAAATTTTTTGCTTTTTCCTGCTCCTCGTAGCATGATAAAGAAGATTCAAAGAGAGTGAGATACGAGCTCTTTTCATTCAGTCAGTAGCTTCAAACATTTCTGGTATATGAATAACATGATGTTTTTCAATGGCAAAAATCAATGAATATTGTAAATGCACAAACAGTAATTTCTCTGCATTGCAAGGTGCAATTCTGAAATTTTTTGCTTTTTCCTGCTCCTCTTAGCATGATAAACAAGATTCAAAGAGAGTGAGATGCCAGCTCCTTTCATTCAGTCAGTAGCTTCAAACATTTCTGGACGTTTTTTAATGGCAAAAATCAATGAATATTGTAAATGCACAAACAGTAATTTCTCCACATTGCAAGGTGCAATTCTGAAATTTTTTGCTTTTTCCTGCTCCTCTTAGCATGAGAAAGAAGATTCAAAGAGAGTGAGATGCCAGCTCTTTTCATTTAGTCAGTAGCTTCAAACATTTCTGGTATATGAATAACATGATGTTTTTCAATGGCAAAAATCAATGAATATTGTAAATGCACAAACAGTAATTTTCCGCATTGCAAGGTGCAATTCTGAAATTTTTTGCTTTTTCCTGCTCCTCTTAGCATGATAAAGAAGATTCAAAGAGAGTGAGATGCCAGCTCCTTTCATTCAGTCAGTAGCTTCAAACATTTCTGGACGTTTTTCAATGGCAAAAGTCAATGAATATTGTAAATGCACAAACAGTAATTTCTCCACATTGCAAGGTGCAATTCTGAAATTTTTTGCTTTTTCCTGCTCCTCTTAGCATGAGAAAGAAGATTCAAAGAGAGTGAGATGCCAGCTCTTTTCATTCAGTCAGTAGCTTCAAACATTTCTGGTATATGAATAACATGATGTTTTTCAATGGCAAAAATCAATATATATTGTAAATGCACAAACAGTAATTTCTCCGCATTGCAAGGTGCAATTCTGAAATTTTTTGCTATTTCCTGCTCCTCTTAGCATGATAAAGAAGATTCAAAGAGAGTGATATGCCAGCTCCTTTCATTCAGTCAGTAGCTTCAAACATTTCTGGACGTTTTTCAATGGCAAAAATCAATGAATATTGTAAATGCACAAACAGTAATTTCTCCACATTGCAAGGTGCAATTCTGAAGTTTTTTGCTTTTTCCTGCTCCTGTTAGCATGATAAAGAAGATTCAAAGAGAGTGAGATGCCAGCTCTTTTCATTCAGTCAGTAGCTTCAAAAATTTCTGGTATATGAATAACATGATGTTTTTCAATGGCAAAAATCAATGAATATTGTAAATGCACAAACAGTAATTTCTCCGCATTGCAAGGTGCAATTCGAAATTTTTTGCTTTTTCCTGCTCCTCTTAGCATGATAAAGAAGATTCAAAGAGAGTGAGATGCCAGCTCCTTTCATTCAGTCAGTAGCTTCAAACATTTCTGGACGTTTTTCAATGGCAAAAATCAATGAATATTGTAAATGCACAAACAGTAATTTCTCCACATTGCAAGGCACAATTCTGAAATTTTTTGCTTTTTCCTGCTCCTCTTAGCATGAGAAAGAAGATTCAAAGAGAGTGAGATGCCAGCTCTTGTCATTCAGTCAGTAGCTTCAAACATTTCTGGTATATGAATAACATGATGTTTTTCAATGGCAAAAATCAATGAATATTGTAAATGCACAAACAGTAATTTCTCCGCATTGCAAGGTGCAATTCTGAAATTTTTTGCTTTTTCCTGCTCCTCTTAGCATGATAAAGAAGATTCAAAGAGAGTGAGATGCCAGCTCCTTTCATTCAGTCAGTAGCTTCAAACATTTCTGGACGTTTTTCAATGGCAAAAATCAATGAATATTGTAAATGCACAAACAGTAATTTCTCCACATTGCAAGGTGCAATTCTGAAATTTTTTGCTTTTTCCTGCTCCTCTTAGCATGATAAAGAAGATTCAAAGAGAGTGAGATGCCAGCTCTTTTCATTCAGTCAGTAGCTTCAAACATTTCTGGTATATGAATAACATGATGTTTTCCAATGGCAAAAATCAATGAATATTGTAAATGCACAAACAGTAATTTCTCCGCATTGCAAGGTGCAATTCGAAATTTTTTGCTTTTTCCTGCTCCTCTTAGCATGATAAAGAAGATTCAAAGAGAGTGAGATGCCAGCTCCTTTCATTCAGTCAGTAGCTTCAAACATTTCTGGACGTTTTTCAATGGCAAAAATCAATGAATATTGTAAATGCACAAACAGTAATTTCTCCACATTGCAAGGTGCAATTCTGAAATTTTTTGCTTTTTCCTGCTCCTCTTAGCATGAGAAAGAAGATTCAAAGAGAGTGAGATGCCAGCTCTTTTCATTCAGTCAGTAGCTTCAAACATTTCTGGTATATGAATAACATGATGTTTTTCAATGGCAAAAATCAATGAATATTGTAAATGCACAAACAGTAATTTCTCCGCATTGCAAGGTGCAATTCTGAAATTTTTTGCTTTTTCCTGCTGCTCTTAGCATGATAAAGAAGATTCAAAGAGAGTGAGATGCCTGCTCCTTTCATTCAGTCAGTAGCTTCAAACATTTCTGGACGTTTTTCAATGGCAAAAATCAATGAATATTGTAAATGCACAAACAGTAATTTCTCCACATTGCAAGGTGCAATTCTGAAATTTTTTGCTTTTTCCTGCTCCTCTTAGCATGATAAAGAAGATTCAAAGAGAGTGAGATGCCAGCTCTTTTCATTCAGTCAGTAGCTTCAAACATTTCTGGTATATGAATAACATGATGTTTTCCAATGGCAAAAATCAATGAATATTGTAAATGCACAAACAGTAATTTCGCCGCATTGCAAGGTGCAATTCGAAATTTTTTGCTTTTTCCTGCTCCTCTTAGCATGATAAAGAAGATTCAAAGAGAGTGAGATGCCAGCTCCTTTCATTCAGTCAGTAGCTTCAAACATTTCTGGACGTTTTTCAATGGCAAAAATCAATGAATATTGTAAATGCACAAACAGTAATTTCTCCACATTGCAAGGTGCAATTCTGAAATTTTTTGCTTTTTCCTGCTCCTCTTAGCATGAGAAAGAAGATTCAAAGAGAGTGAGATGCCAGCTCTTTTCATTCAGTCAGTAGCTTCAAACATTTCTGGTATATGAATAACATGATGTTTTTCAATGGCAAAAATCAATGAATATTGTAAATGCACAAACAGTAATTTCTCCGCATTGCAAGGTGCAATTCTGAAATTTTTTGCTTTTTCCTGCTCCTCTTAGCATGATAAAGAAGATTCAAAGAGAGTGAGATGCCAGCTCCTTTCATTCAGTCAGTAGCTTCAAACATTTCTGGACGTTTTTCAATGGCAAAAATCAATGAATATTGTAAATGCACAAACATTAATTTCTCCACATTGCAAGGTGCAATTCTGAAATTTTTTGCTTTTTCCTGCTCCTCGTAGCATGATAAAGAAGATTCAAAGAGAGTGAGATACCAGCTCTTTTCATTCAGTCAGTAGCTTCAAACATTTCTGGTATATGAATAACATGATGTTTTTCAATGGCAAAAATCAATATATATTGTAAATGCACAAACAGTAATTTCTCCGCATTGCAAGGTGCAATTCTGAAATTTTTTGCTTTTTCCTGCTCCTCTTAGCATGATAAAGAAGATTCAAAGAGAGTGAGATGCCAGCTCCTTTCATTCAGTCAGTAGCTTCAAACATTTCTGGACGTTTTTCAATGGCAAAAATCAATGAATATTGTAAATGCACAAACAGTAATTTCTCCACATTGCAAGGCACAATTCTGAAATTTTTTGCTTTTTCCTGCTCCTCTTAGCATGAGAAAGAAGATTCAAAGAGAGTGAGATGCCAGCTCTTGTCATTCAGTCAGTAGCTTCAAACATTTCTGGTATATGAATAACATGATGTTTTTCAATGGCAAAAATCAATGAATATTGTAAATGCACAAACAGTAATTTCTCCGCATTGCAAGGTGCAATTCTGAAATTTTTTGCTTTTTCCTGCTCCTCTTAGCATGATAAAGAAGATTCAAAGAGAGTGAGATGCCAGCTCCTTTCATTCAGTCAGTAGCTTCAAACATTTCTGGACGTTTTTCAATGGCAAAAATCAATGAATATTGTAAATGCACAAACAGTAATTTCTCCACATTGCAAGGTGCAATTCTGAAATTTTTTGCTTTTTCCTGCTCCTCTTAGCATGATAAAGAAGATTCAAAGAGAGTGAGATGCCAGCTCTTTTCATTCAGTCAGTAGCTTCAAACATTTCTGGTATATGAATAACATGATGTTTTCCAATGGCAAAAATCAATGAATATTGTAAATGCACAAACAGTAATTTCTCCGCATTGCAAGGTGCAATTCGAAATTTTTTGCTTTTTCCTGCTCCTCTTAGCATGATAAAGAAGATTCAAAGAGAGTGAGATGCCAGCTCCTTTCATTCAGTCAGTAGCTTCAAACATTTCTGGACGTTTTTCAATGGCAAAAATCAATGAATATTGTAAATGCACAAACAGTAATTTCTCCACATTGCAAGGTGCAATTCTGAAATTTTTTGCTTTTTCCTGCTCCTCTTAGCATGAGAAAGAAGATTCAAAGAGAGTGAGATGCCAGCTCTTTTCATTCAGTCAGTAGCTTCAAACATTTCTGGTATATGAATAACATGATGTTTTTCAATGGCAAAAATCAATGAATATTGTAAATGCACAAACAGTAATTTCTCCGCATTGCAAGGTGCAATTCTGAAATTTTTTGCTTTTTCCTGCTGCTCTTAGCATGATAAAGAAGATTCAAAGAGAGTGAGATGCCTGCTCCTTTCATTCAGTCAGTAGCTTCAAACATTTCTGGACGTTTTTCAATGGCAAAAATCAATGAATATTGTAAATGCACAAACAGTAATTTCTCCACATTGCAAGGTGCAATTCTGAAATTTTTTGCTTTTTCCTGCTCCTCTTAGCATGATAAAGAAGATTCAAAGAGAGTGAGATGCCAGCTCTTTTCATTCAGTCAGTAGCTTCAAACATTTCTGGTATATGAATAACATGATGTTTTTCAATGGCAAAAATCAATATATATTGTAAATGCACAAACAGTAATTTCTCCGCATTGCAAGGTGCAATTCTGAAATTTTTTGCTATTTCCTGCTCCTCTTAGCATGATAAAGAAGATTCAAAGAGAGTGATATGCCAGCTCCTTTCATTCAGTCAGTAGCTTCAAACATTTCTGGACGTTTTTCAATGGCAAAAATCAATGAATATTGTAAATGCACAAACAGTAATTTCTCCACATTGCAAGGTGCAATTCTGAAGTTTTTTGCTTTTTCCTGCTCCTGTTAGCATGATAAAGAAGATTCAAAGAGAGTGAGATGCCAGCTCTTTTCATTCAGTCAGTAGCTTCAAAAATTTCTGGTATATGAATAACATGATGTTTTTCAATGGCAAAAATCAATGAATATTGTAAATGCACAAACAGTAATTTCTCCGCATTGCAAGGTGCAATTCGAAATTTTTTGCTTTTTCCTGCTCCTCTTAGCATGATAAAGAAGATTCAAAGAGAGTGAGATGCCAGCTCCTTTCATTCAGTCAGTAGCTTCAAACATTTCTGGACGTTTTTCAATGGCAAAAATCAATGAATATTGTAAATGCACAAACAGTAATTTCTCCACATTGCAAGGCACAATTCTGAAATTTTTTGCTTTTTCCTGCTCCTCTTAGCATGAGAAAGAAGATTCAAAGAGAGTGAGATGCCAGCTCTTGTCATTCAGTCAGTAGCTTCAAACATTTCTGGTATATGAATAACATGATGTTTTTCAATGGCAAAAATCAATGAATATTGTAAATGCAAAAACAGTAATTTCTCCGCATTGCAAGGTGCAATTCTGAAATTTTTTGCTTTTTCCTGCTCCTCTTAGCATGATAAAGAAGATTCAAAGAGAGTGAGATGCCAGCTCCTTTCATTCAGTCAGTAGCTTCAAACATTTCTGGACGTTTTTCAATGGCAAAAATCAATGAATATTGTAAATGCACAAACAGTAATTTCTCCACATTGCAAGGTGCAATTCTGAAATTTTTTGCTTTTTCCTGCTCCTCTTAGCATGATAAAGAAGATTCAAAGAGAGTGAGATGCCAGCTCTTTTCATTCAGTCAGTAGCTTCAAACATTTCTGGTATATGAATAACATGATGTTTTCCAATGGCAAAAATCAATGAATATTGTAAATGCACAAACAGTAATTTCTCCGCATTGCAAGGTGCAATTCGAAATTTTTTGCTTTTTCCTGCTCCTCTTAGCATGATAAAGAAGATTCAAAGAGAGTGAGATGCCAGCTCCTTTCATTCAGTCAGTAGCTTCAAACATTTCTGGACGTTTTTCAATGGCAAAAATCAATGAATATTGTAAATGCACAAACAGTAATTTCTCCACATTGCAAGGTGCAATTCTGAAATTTTTTGCTTTTTCCTGCTCCTCTTAGCATGAGAAAGAAGATTCAAAGAGAGTGAGATGCCAGCTCTTTTCATTCAGTCAGTAGCTTCAAACATTTCTGGTATATGAATAACATGATGTTTTTCAATGGCAAAAATCAATGAATATTGTAAATGCACAAACAGTAATTTCTCCGCATTGCAAGGTGCAATTCTGAAATTTTTTGCTTTTTCCTGCTGCTCTTAGCATGATAAAGAAGATTCAAAGAGAGTGAGATGCCTGCTCCTTTCATTCAGTCAGTAGCTTCAAACATTTCTGGACGTTTTTCAATGGCAAAAATCAATGAATATTGTAAATGCACAAACAGTAATTTCTCCACATTGCAAGGTGCAATTCTGAAATTTTTTGCTTTTTCCTGCTCCTCTTAGCATGATAAAGAAGATTCAAAGAGAGTGAGATGCCAGCTCTTTTCATTCAGTCAGTAGCTTCAAACATTTCTGGTATGTGAATAACATGATGTTTTCCAATGGCAAAAATCAATGAATATTGTAAATGCACAAACAGTAATTTCTCCGCATTGCAAGGTGCAATTCGAAATTTTTTGCTTTTTCCTGCTCCTCTTAGCATGATAAAGAAGATTCAAAGAGAGTGAGATGCCAGCTCCTTTCATTCAGTCAGTAGCTTCAACCATTTCTGGACGTTTTTCAATGGCAAAAATCAATGAATATTGTAAATGCACAAACAGTAATTTCTCCACATTGCAAGGTGCAATTCTGAAATTTTTTGCTTTTTCCTGCTCCTCTTAGCATGAGAAAGAAGATTCAAAGAGAGTGAGATGCCAGCTCTTTTCATTCAGTCAGTAGCTTCAAACATTTCTGGTATATGAATAACATGATGTTTTTCAATGGCAAAAATCAATGAATATTGTAAATGCACAAACAGTAATTTCTCCGCATTGCAAGGTGCAATTCTGAAATTTTTTGCTTTTTCCTGCTCCTCTTAGCATGATAAAGAAGATTCAAAGAGAGTGAGATGCCAGCTCCTTTCATTCAGTCAGTAGCTTCAAACATTTCTGGACGTTTTTCAATGGCAAAAATCAATGAATATTGTAAATGCACAAACATTAATTTCTCCACATTGCAAGGTGCAATTCTGAAATTTTTTGCTTTTTCCTGCTCCTCGTAGCATGATAAAGAATATTCAAAGAGAGTGAGATACCAGCTCTTTTCATTCAGTCAGTAGCTTCAAACATTTCTGGTATATGAATAACATGATGTTTTTCAATGGCAAAAATCAATGAATATTGTAAATGCACAAACAGTAATTTCTCTGCATTGCAAGGTGCAATTCTGAAATTTTTTGCTTTTTCCTGCTCCTCTTAGCATGATAAAGAAGATTCAAAGAGAGTGAGATGCCAGCTCCTTTCATTCAGTCAGTAGCTTCAAACATTTCTGGACGTTTTTCAATGGCAAAAATCAATGAATATTGTAAATGCACAAACGGTAATTTCTCCACATTGCAAGGTGCAATTCTGAAATTTTTTGCTTTTTCCTGCTCCTCTTAGCATGAGAAAGAAGATTCAAAGAGAGTGAGATGCCAGCTCTTTTCATTCAGTCAGTAGCTTCAAACATTTCTGGTATATGAATAACATGATGTTTTTCAATGGCAAAAATCAATAAATATTGTAAATGCACAAACAGTAATTTCTCCGCATTGCAAGGTGCAATTCTGAAATTTTTTGCTATTTCCTGCTCCTCTTAGCATGATAAAGAAGATTCAAAGAGAGTGATATGCCAGCTCCTTTCATTCAGTCAGTAGCTTCAAACATTTCTGGACGTTTTTCAATGGCAAAAATCAATGAATATTGTAAATGCACAAACAGTAATTTCTCCACATTGCAAGGTGCAATTCTGAAGTTTTTTGCTTTTTCCTGCTCCTCTTAGCATGATAAAGAAGATTCAAAGAGAGTGAGATGCCAGCTCTTTACATTCAGTCAGTAGCTTCAAAAATTTCTGGTATATGAATAACATGATGTTTTTCAATGGCAAAAATCAATGAATATTGTAAATGCACAAACAGTAATTTCTCCGCATTGCAAGGTGCAATTCGAAATTTTTTGCTTTTTCCTGCTCCTCTTAGCATGATAAAGAAGATTCAAAGAGAGTGAGATGCCAGCTCCTTTCATTCAGTCAGTAGCTTCAAACATTTCTGGACGTTTTTCAATGGCAAAAATCAATGAATATTGTAAATGCACAAACAGTAATTTCTCCACATTGCAAGGCACAATTCTGAAATTTTTTGCTTTTTCCTGCTCCTCTTAGCATGAGAAAGAAGATTCAAAGAGAGTGAGATGCCAGCTCTTGTCATTCAGTCAGTAGCTTCAAACATTTCTGGTATATGAATAACATGATGTTTTTCAATGGCAAAAATCAATGAATATTGTAAATGCACAAACAGTAATTTCTCCGCATTGCAAGGTGAAATTCTGAAATTTTTTGCTTTTTCCTGCTCCTCTTAGCATGATAAAGAAGATTCAAAGAGAGTGAGATGCCTGCTCCTTTCATTCAGTCAGTAGCTTCAAACATTTCTGGACGTTTTTCAATGGCAAAAATCAATGAATATTGTAAATGCACAAACAGTAATTTCTCCACATTGCAAGGTGCAATTCTGAAATTTTTTGCTTTTTCCTGCTCCTCTTAGCATGATAAAGAAGATTCAAAGAGAGTGAGATGCCAGCTCTTCTCATTCAGTCAGTAGCTTCAAACATTTCTGGTATATGAATAACATGATGTTTTCCAATGGCAAAAATCAATGAATATTGTAAATGCACAAACAGTAATTTCTCCGCATTGCAAGGTGCAATTCGAAATTTTTTGCTTTTTCCTGCTCCTCTTAGCATGATAAAGAAGATTCAAAGAGAGTGAGATGCCAGCTCCTTTCATTCAGTCAGTAGCTTCAAACATTTCTGGACGTTTTTCAATGGCAAAAATCAATGAATATTGTAAATGCACAAACAGTAATTTCTCCACATTGCAAGGTGCAATTCTGAAATTTTTTGCTTTTTCCTGCTCCTCTTAGCATGAGAAAGAAGATTCAAAGAGAGTGAGATGCCAGCTCTTTTCATTCAGTCAGTAGCTTCAAACATTTCTGGTATATGAATAACATGATGTGTTTCAATGGCAAAAATCAATGATTATTGTAAATGCACAAACTATAATTTCTCCGCATTGCAAGGGGCAATTCTGAAATTTTTTGCTTTTTCCTGCTCCTCTTAGCATGATAAAGAAGATTCAAAAAGAGTGAGATGCCAGCTCCTTTCATTCAGTCAGTAGCTTCAAACATTTCTGGACGTTTTTCAATGGCAAAAATCAATGAATATTGTAAATGCACAAACAGTAATTTCTCCACATTGCAAGGTGCAATTCTGAAATTTTTTGCTTTTTCCTGCTCCTCTTAGCATGATAAAGAAGATTCAAAGAGAGTGAGATGCCAGCTCTTTTCATTCAGTCAGTAGCGTCAAACATTTCTGGTATATGAATAACATGATGTTTTTCAATGGCAAAAATCAATGAATATTGTAAATGCACAAACAGTAATTTCGCCGCATTGCAAGGTGCAATTCTGAAATTTTTTGCTTTTTCCTGCTCCTCTTAGCATGATAAAGAAGATTCAAAGAGAGTGAGATGCCTGCTCCTTTCATTCAGTCAGTAGCTTCAAACATTTCTGGACGTTTTTCAATGGCAAAAATCAATGAATATTGTAAATGCACAAACAGTAATTTCTCCACATTGCAAGGTGCAATTCTGAAATTTTTTGATTTTTCCTGCTCCTCTTAGCATAATAAAGAAGATTCAAAGAGAGTGAGATGCCAGCTCTTTTCATTCAGTCAGTAGCTTCAAACATTTCTGGTATATGAATAACATGATGTTTTTCAATGGCAAAAATCAATGAATATTGTAAATGCACAAACAGTAATTTCTCCGCATTGCAAGGTGCAATTCTGAAATTTTTTGCTTTTTCCTGCTCCTCTTAGCATGATAAAGAAGATTCAAAGAGAGTGAGATGCCAGCTCCTTTCATTCAGTCAGTAGCTTCAAACATTTCTGGACGTTTTTCAATGGCAAAAATCAATGAATATTGTAAATGCACAAACAGTAATTTCTCCACATTGCAAGGTGCAATTCTGAAATTTTTTGCTTTTTCCTGCTCCTCTTAGCATGATAAAGAAGTTTCAAAGAGAGTGAGATGCCAGCTCTTTTCATTCAGTCAGTAGCGTCAAACATTTCTGGTATATGAATAACATGATGTTTTTCAATGGCAAAAATCAATGAATATTGTAAATGCACAAACAGTAATTTCTCCGCATTGCAAGGTGCAATTCTGAAATTTTTTGCTTTTTCCTGCTCCTCTTAGCATGATAAAGAAGATTCAAAGAGAGTGAGATGCCTGCTCCTTTCATTCAGTCAGTAGCTTCAAACATTTCTGGACGTTTTTCAATGGCAAAAATCAATGAATATTGTAAATGCACAAACAGTAATTTCTCCACATTGCAAGGTGCAATTCTGAAATTTTTTGATTTTTCCTGCTCCTCTTAGCATGATAAAGAAGATTCAAAGAGAGTGAGATGCCAGCTCTTTTCATTCAGTCAGTAGCTTCAAACATTTCTGGTATATGAATAACATGATGTTTTTCAATGGCAAAAATCAATGAATATTGTAAATGCACAAACAGTAATTTCTCCGCATTGCAAGGTGCAATTCTGAAATTTTTTGCTTTTTCCTGCTCCTCTTAGCATGATAAAGAAGATTCAAAGAGAGTGAGATGCCAGCTCCTTTCATTCAGTCAGTAGCTTCAAACATTTCTGGACGTTTTTCAATGGCAAAAATCAATGAATATTGTAAATGCACAAACAGTAATTTCTCCACATTGCAAGGTGCAATTCTGCAATGTTTTGCTTTTTCCTGCTCCGCTTAGCATGATAAAGAAGATTCAAAGAGAGTGAGATGCCAGCTCTTTTCATTCAGTCAGTAGCTTCAAACATTTCTGGTATATGAATAACATGATGTTTTTCAATGGCAAAAATCAATGAATATTGTAAATGCACAAACAGTAATTTCTCCGAATTGCAAGGTGCAATTCTGAAATTTTTTGCTTTTTCCTGCTCCTCTTAGCATGATAAAGAAGATTCAAAAAGAGTGAGATGCCAGCTCCTTTCATTCAGTCAGTAGCTTCAAACATTTCTGGACGTTTTTCAATGGCAAAAATCAATGAATATTGTAAATGCACAAAGAGTAATTTCTCCACATTGCAAGGTGCAATTCTGAAAGTTTTTGCTTTTTCCTGCTCCTCTTAGCATGATAAAGAAGATTCAAAGAGAGTGAGATGCCAGCTCTTTTCATTCAGTCAGTAGCTTCAAACATTTCTGGTATATGAATAACATGATGTTTTTCAATGGCAAAAATCAATGAATATTGTAAATGCACAAACAGTAATTTCTCCACATTGCAAGGTGCAATTCTGAAATTTTTTGCTTTTTCCTGCTCCTCTTAGCATGATAAAGAAGATTCAAAGAGAGTGAGATGCCAGCTCTTTTCATTCAGTCAGTAGCTTCAAACATTTCTGGTATATGAATAACATGATGTTTTTCAATGGCAAAAATCAATGAATATTGTAAATGCACAAACAGTAATTTCTCCGCATTGCAAGGTGCAATTCTGAAATTTTTTGCTTTTTCCTGCTCCTCTTAGCATGATAAAGAAGATTCAAAGAGAGTGAGATGCCAGCTCCTTTCATTCAGTCAGTAGCTTAAAACATTTCTGGACGTTTTTCAATGGCAAAAATCAATGAATATTGTAAATGCACAAACAGTAATTTCTCCACATTGCAAGGTGCAATTCTGAAATTTTTTGCTTTTTCCTGCTCCTCTTAGCATGATAAAGAAGATTCAAAGAGAGTGAGATGCCAGCTCTTTTCATTCAGTCAGTAGCTTCAAACATTTCTGGTATATGAATAACATGATGTTTTTCAATGGCAAAAATCAATGAATATTGTAAATGCACAAACAGTAATTTCTCCGCATTGCAAGGTGCAATTCTGAAATTTTTTGCTTTTTCCTGCTCCTCTTAGCATGATAAAGAAGATTCAAAGAGAGTGAGATGCCAGCTCTTTTCATTCAGTCAGTAGCGTCAAACATTTCTGGTATATGAATAACATGATGTTTTTCAATGGCAAAAATCAATGAATATTGTAAATGCACAAACAGTAATTTCGCCGCATTGCAAGGTGCAATTCTGAAATTTTTTGATTTTTCCTGCTCCTCTTAGAATAATAAAGAAGATTCAAAGAGAGTGAGATGCCAGCTCTTTTCATTCAGTCAGTAGCTTCAAACATTTCTGGTATATGAATAACATGATGTTTTTCAATGGCAAAAATCAATGAATATTGTAAATGCACAAACAGTAATTTCTCCGCATTGCAAGGTGCAATTCTGAAATTTTTTGCTTTTTCCTGCTCCTCTTAGCATGATAAAGAAGATTCAAAGAGAGTGAGATGCCAGCTCCTTTCATTCAGTCAGTAGCTTCAAACATTTCTGGACGTTTTTCAATGGCAAAAATCAATGAATATTGTAAATGCACAAACAGTAATTTCTCCACATTGCAAGGTGCAATTCTGAAATTTTTTGCTTTTTCCTGCTCCTCTTAGCATGATAAAGAAGATTCAAAGAGAGTGAGATGCCAGCTCTTTTCATTCAGTCAGTAGCTTCAAACATTTCTGGTATATGAATAACATGATGTTTTTCAATGGCAAAAATCAATGAATATTGTAAATGCACAAACAGTAATTTCTCCGCATTGCAAGGTGCAATTCTGAAATTTTTTGCTTTTTCCTGCTCCTCTTAGCATGATAAAGAAGATTCAAAGAGAGTGAGATGCCAGCTCCTTTCATTCAGTCAGTAGCTTCAAACATTTCTGGACGTTTTTCAATGGCAAAAATCAATGAATATTGTAAATGCACAAACAGTAATTTCTCCACATTGCAAGGTGCAATTCTGAAATTTTTTGCTTTTTCCTGCTCCTCTTAGCATGATAAAGAAGATTCAAAGAGAGTGAGATGCCAGCTCTTTTCATTCAGTCAGTAGCGTCAAACATTTCTGGTATATGAATAACATGATGTTTTTCAATGGCAAAAATCAATGAATATTGTAAATGCACAAACAGTAATTTCTCCGCATTGCAAGGTGCAATTCTGAAATTTTTTGCTTTTTCCTGCTCCTCTTAGCATGATAAAGAAGATTCAAAGAGAGTGAGATGCCTGCTCCTTTCATTCAGTCAGTAGCTTCAAACATTTCTGGACGTTTTTCAATGGCAAAAATTAATGAATATTGTAAATGCACAAACAGTAATTTCTCCACATTGCAAGGTGCAATTCTGAAATTTTTTGATTTTTCCTGCTCCTCTTAGCATGATAAAGAAGATTCAAAGAGAGTGAGATGCCAGCTCTTTTCATTCAGTCAGTAGCTTCAAACATTTCTGGTATATGAATAACATGATGTTTTTCAATGGCAAAAATCAATGAATATTGTAAATGCACAAACAGTAATTTCTCCGCATTGCAAGGTGCAATTCTGAAATTTTTTGCTTTTTCCTGCTCCTCTTAGCATGATAAAGAAGATTCAAAGAGAGTGAGATGCCAGCTCCTTTCATTCAGTCAGTAGCTTCAAACATTTCTGGACGTTTTTCAATGGCAAAAATCAATGAATATTGTAAATGCACAAACAGTAATTTCTCCACATTGCAAGGTGCAATTCTGCAATGTTTTGCTTTTTCCTGCTCCGCTTAGCATGATAAAGAAGATTCAAAGAGAGTGAGATGCCAGCTCTTTTCATTCAGTCAGTAGCTTCAAACATTTCTGGTATATGAATAACATGATGTTTTTCAATGGCAAAAATCAATGAATATTGTAAATGCACAAACAGTAATTTCTCCGAATTGCAAGGTGCAATTCTGAAATTTTTTGCTTTTTCCTGCTCCTCTTAGCATGATAAAGAAGATTCAAAAAGAGTGAGATGCCAGCTCCTTTCATTCAGTCAGTAGCTTCAAACATTTCTGGACGTTTTTCAATGGCAAAAATCAATGAATATTGTAAATGCACAAAGAGTAATTTCTCCACATTGCAAGGTGCAATTCTGAAAGTTTTTGCTTTTTCCTGCTCCTCTTAGCATGATAAAGAAGATTCAAAGAGAGTGAGATGCCAGCTCTTTTCATTCAGTCAGTAGCTTCAAACATTTCTGGTATATGAATAACATGATGTTTTTCAATGGCAAAAATCAATGAATATTGTAAATGCACAAACAGTAATTTCTCCACATTGCAAGGTGCAATTCTGAAATTTTTTGCTTATTCCTGCTCCTCTTAGCATGATAAAGAAGATTCAAAGAGAGTGAGATGCCAGCTCTTTTCATTCAGTCAGTAGCTTCAAACATTTCTGGTATATGAATAACATGATGTTTTTCAATGGCAAAAATCAATGAATATTGTAAATGCACAAACAGTAATTTCTCCGCATTGCAAGGTGCAATTCTGAAATTTTTTGCTTTTTCCTGCTCCTCTTAGCATGATAAAGAAGATTCAAAGAGAGTGAGATGCCAGCTCCTTTCATTCAGTCAGTAGCTTCAAACATTTCTGGACGTTTTTCAATGGCAAAAATCAATGAATATTGTAAATGCACAAACAGTAATTTCTCCACATTGCAAGGTGCAATTCTGAAATTTTTTGCTTTTTCCTGCTCCTCTTAGCATGATAAAGAAGATTCAAAGAGAGTGAGATGCCAGCTCTTTTCATTCAGTCAGTAGCTTCAAACATTTCTGGTATATGAATAACATGATGTTTTTCAATGGCAAAAATCAATGAATATTGTAAATGCACAAACAGTAATTTCTCCGCATTGCAAGGTGCAATTCTGAAATTTTTTGCTTTTTCCTGCTCCTCTTAGCATGATAAAGAAGATTCAAAGAGAGTGAGATGCCTGCTCCTTTCATTCAGTCAGTAGCTTCAAACATTTCTGGATGTTTTTCAATGGCAAAAATCAATGAATATTGTAAATGCACAAACAGTAATTTCTCCACATTGCAAGGTGCAATTCTGAAATTTTTTGCTTTTTCCTGCTCCTCTTAGCATGATAAAGAAGATTCAAAGAGAGTGAGATGCCAGCTCTTTTCATTCAGTCAGTAGCTTCAAACATTTCTGGTATATGAATAACATGATGTTTTTCAATGGCAAAAATCAATGAATATTGTAAATGCACAAACAGTAATTTCTCCGCATTGCAAGGTGCAATTCTGAAATTTTTTGCTTTTTCCTGCTCCTCTTAGCATGATAAAGAAGATTCAAAGAGAGTGAGATGCCAGCTCCTTTCATTCAGTCAGTAGCTTCAAACATTTCTGGACGTTTTTCAATGGCAAAAATCAATGAATATTGTAAATGCACAAACAGTAATTTCTCCACATTGCAAGGTGCAATTCTGAAATTTTTTGCTTTTTCCTGCTCCTCTTAGCATGATAAAGAAGATTCAAAGAGAGTGAGATGCCAGCTCTTTTCATTCAGTCAGTAGCGTCAAACATTTCTGGTATATGAATAACATGATGTTTTTCAATGGCAAAAATCAATGAATATTGTAAATGCACAAACAGTAATTTCTCCGCATTGCAAGGTGCAATTCTGAAATTTTTTGCTTTTTCCTGCTCCTCTTAGCATGATAAAGAAGATTCAAAGAGAGTGAGATGCCTGCTCCTTTCATTCAGTCAGTAGCTTCAAACATTTCTGGACGTTTTTCAATGGCAAAAATCAATGAATATTGTAAATGCACAAACAGTAATTTCTCCACATTGCAAGGTGCAATTCTGAAATTTTTTGATTTTTCCTGCTCCTCTTAGCATGATAAAGAAGATTCAAAGAGAGTGAGATGACAGCTCTTGTCATTCAGTCAGTAGCTTCAAACATTTCTGGTATATGAATAACATGATGTTTTTCAATGGCAAAAATCAATGAATATTGTAAATGCACAAACAGTAATTTCTCCGCATTGCAAGGTGCAATTCTGAAATTTTTTGCTTTTTCCTGCTCCTCTTAGCATGATAAAGAAGATTCAAAGAGAGTGAGATGCCAGCTCCTTTCATTCAGTCAGTAGCTTCAAACATTTCTGGACGTTTTTCAATGGCAAAAATCAATGAATATTGTAAATGCACAAACAGTAATTTCTCCACATTGCAAGGTGCAATTCTGCAATGTTTTGCTTTTTCCTGCTCTGCTTAGCATGATAAAGAAGATTCAAAGAGAGTGAGATGCCAGCTCTTTTCATTCAGTCAGTAGCTTCAAACATTTCTGGTATATGAATAACATGATGTTTTTCAATGGCAAAAATCAATGAATATTGTAAATGCACAAACAGTAATTTCTCCGAATTGCAAGGTGCAATTCTGAAATTTTTTGCTTTTTCCTGCTCCTCTTAGCATGATAAAGAAGATTCAAAAAGAGTGAGATGCCAGCTCCTTTCATTCAGTCAGTAGCTTCAAACATTTCTGGACGTTTTTCAATGTCAAAAATCAATGAATATTGTAAATGCACAAAGAGTAATTTCTCCACATTGCAAGGTGCAATTCTGAAAGTTTTTGCTTTTTCCTGCTCCTCTTAGCATGATAAAGAAGATTCAAAGAGAGTGAGATGCCAGCTCTTTTCATTCAGTCAGTAGCTTCAAACATTTCTGGTATATGAATAACATGATGATTTTCAATGGCAAAAATCAATGAATATTGTAAATGCACAAACAGTAATTTCTCCACATTGCAAGGTGCAATTCTGAAATTTTTTGCTTTTTCCTGCTCCTCTTAGCATGATAAAGAAGATTCAAAGAGAGTGAGATGCCAGCTCTTTTCATTCAGTCAGTAGCTTCAAACATTTCTGGTATATGAATAACATGATGTTTTTCAATGGCAAAAATCAATGAATATTGTAAATGCACAAACAGTAATTTCTCCGCATTGCAAGGTGCAATTCTGAAATTTTTTGCTTTTTCCTGCTCCTCTTAGCATGATAAAGAAGATTCAAAGAGAGTGAGATGCCAGCTCCTTTCATTCAGTCAGTAGCTTCAAACATTTCTGGACGTTTTTCAATGGCAAAAATCAATGAATATTGTAAATGCACAAACAGTAATTTCTCCACATTGCAAGGTGCAATTCTGAAATTTTTTGCTTTTTCCTGCTCCTCTTAGCATGAGAAAGAAGATTCAAAGAGAGTGAGATGCCAGCTCTTTTCATTCAGTCAGTAGCTTCAAACATTTCTGGTATATGAATAACATGATGTTTTTCAATGGCAAAAATCAATAAATATTGTAAATGCACAAACAGTAATTTCTCCGCATTGCAAGGTGCAATTCTGAAATTTTTTGCTATTTCCTGCTCCTCTTAGCATGATAAAGAAGATTCAAAGAGAGTGATATGCCAGCTCCTTTCATTCAGTCAGTAGCTTCAAACATTTCTGGACGTTTTTCAATGGCAAAAATCAATGAATATTGTAAATGCACAAACAGTAATTTCTCCACATTGCAAGGTGCAATTCTGAAGTTTTTTGCTTTTTCCTGCTCCTCTTAGCATGATAAAGAAGATTCAAAGAGAGTGAGATGCCAGCTCTTTTCATTCAGTCAGTAGCTTCAAAAATTTCTGGTATATGAATAACATGATGTTTTTCAATGGCAAAAATCAATGAATATTGTAAATGCACAAACAGTAATTTCTCCGCATTGCAAGGTGCAATTCGAAATTTTTTGCTTTTTCCTGCTCCTCTTAGCATGATAAAGAAGATTCAAAGAGAGTGAGATGCCTGCTCCTTTCATTCAGTCAGTAGCTTCAAACATTTCTGGACGTTTTTCAATGGCAAAAATCAATGAATATTGTAAATGCACAAACAGTAATTTCTCCACATTGCAAGGCACAATTCTGAAATTTTTTGCTTTTTCCTGCTCCTCTTAGCATGAGAAAGAAGATTCAAAGAGAGTGAGATGCCAGCTCTTGTCATTCAGTCAGTAGCTTCAAACATTTCTGGTATATGAATAACATGATGTTTTTCAATGGCAAAAATCAATGAATATTGTAAATGCACAAACAGTAATTTCTCCGCATTGCAAGGTGCAATTCTGAAATTTTTTGCTTTTTCCTGCTCCTCTTAGCATGATAAAGAAGATTCAAAGAGAGTGAGATGCCTGCTCCTTTCATTCAGTCAGTAGCTTCAAACATTTCTGGACGTTTTTCAATGGCAAAAATCAATGAATATTGTAAATGCACAAACAGTAATTTCTCCACATTGCAAGGTGCAATTCTGAAATTTTTTGCTTTTTCCTGCTCCTCTTAGCATGATAAAGAAGATTCAAAGAGAGTGAGATGCCAGCTCTTTTCATTCAGTCAGTAGCTTCAAACATTTCTGGTATATGAATAACATGATGTTTTCCAATGGCAAAAATCAATGAATATTGTAAATGCACAAACAGTAATTTCTCCGCATTGCAAGGTGCAATTCGAAATTTTTTGCTTTTTCCTGCTCCTCTTAGCATGATAAAGAAGATTCAAAGAGAGTGAGATGCCAGCTCCTTTCATTCAGTCAGTAGCTTCAAACATTTCTGGACGTTTTTCAATGGCAAAAATCAATGAATATTGTAAATGCACAAACAGTAATTTCTCCACATTGCAAGGTGCAATTCTGAAATTTTTTGCTTTTTCCTGCTCCTCTTAGCATGAGAAAGAAGATTCAAAGAGAGTGAGATGCCAGCTCTTTTCATTCAGTCAGCAGCTTCAAACATTTCTGGTATATGAATAACATGATGTGTTTCAATGGCAAAAATCAATGATTATTGTAAATGCACAAACTGTAATTTCTCCGCATTGCAAGGGGCAATTCTGAAATTTTTTGCTTTTTCCTGCTCCTCTTAGCATGATAAAGAAGATTCAAAAAGAGTGAGATGCCAGCTCCTTTCATTCAGTCAGTAGCTTCAAACATTTCTGGACGTTTTTCAATGGCAAAAATCAATGAATATTGTAAATGCACAAACAGTAATTTCTCCACATTGCAAGGTGCAATTCTGAAATTTTTTGCTTTTTCCTGCTCCTCTTAGCATGATAAAGAAGATTCAAAGAGAGTGAGATGCCAGCTCTTTTCATTCAGTCAGTAGCTTCAAACATTTCTGGTATATGAATAACATGATGTTTTTCAATGGCAAAAATCAATGAATATTGTAAATGCACAAACAGTAATTTCTCCGCATTGCAAGGTGCAATTCTGAAATTTTTTGCTTTTTCCTGCTCCTCTTAGCATGATAAAGAAGATTCAAAGAGAGTGAGATGCCAGCTCCTTTCATTCAGTCAGTAGCTTCAAACATTTCTGGACGTTTTTCAATGGCAAAAATCAATGAATATTGTAAATGCACAAACAGTAATTTCTCCACATTGCAAGGTGCAATTCTGAAATTTTTTGCTTTTTCCTGCTCCTCTTAGCATGATAAAGAAGATTCAAAGAGAGTGAGATGCCAGCTCTTTTCATTCAGTCAGTAGCGTCAAACATTTCTGGTATATGAATAACATGATGTTTTTCAATGGCAAAAATCAATGAATATTGTAAATGCACAAACAGTAATTTCTCCGCATTGCAAGGTGCAATTCTGAAATTTTTTGCTTTTTCCTGCTCCTCTTAGCATGATAAAGAAGATTCAAAGAGAGTGAGATGCCTGCTCCTTTCATTCAGTCAGTAGCTTCAAACATTTCTGGACGTTTTTCAATGGCAAAAATCAATGAATATTGTAAATGCACAAACAGTAATTTCTCCACATTGCAAGGTGCAATTCTGAAATTTTTTGATTTTTCCTGCTCCTCTTAGCATGATAAAGAAGATTCAAAGAGAGTGAGATGCCAGCTCTTTTCATTCAGTCAGTAGCTTCAAACATTTCTGGTATATGAATAACATGATGTTTTTCAATGGCAAAAATCAATGAATATTGTAAATGCACAAACAGTAATTTCTCCGCATTGCAAGGTGCAATTCTGAAATTTTTTGCTTTTTCCTGCTCCTCTTAGCATGATAAAGAAGATTCAAAGAGAGTGAGATGCCAGCTCCTTTCATTCAGTCAGTAGCTTCAAACATTTCTGGACGTTTTTCAATGGCAAAAATCAATGAATATTGTAAATGCACAAACAGTAATTTCTCCACATTGCAAGGTGCAATTCTGCAATGTTTTGCTTTTTCCTGCTCCGCTTAGCATGATAAAGAAGATTCAAAGAGAGTGAGATGCCAGCTCTTTTCATTCAGTCAGTAGCTTCAAACATTTCTGGTATATGAATAACATGATGTTTTTCAATGGCAAAAATCAATGAATATTGTAAATGCACAAACAGTAATTTCTCCGAATTGCAAGGTGCAATTCTGAAATTTTTTGCTTTTTCCTGCTCCTCTTAGCATGATAAAGAAGATTCAAAAAGAGTGAGATGCCAGCTCCTTTCATTCAGTCAGTAGCTTCAAACATTTCTGGACGTTTTTCAATGGCAAAAATCAATGAATATTGTAAATGCACAAAGAGTAATTTTTCCACATTGCAAGGTGCAATTCTGAAAGTTTTTGCTTTTTCCTGCTCCTCTTAGCATGATAAAGAAGATTCAAAGAGAGTGAGATGCCAGCTCTTTTCATTCAGTCAGTAGCTTCAAACATTTCTGGTATATGAATAACATGATGTTTTTCAATGGCAAAAATCAATGAATATTGTAAATGCACAAACAGTAATTTCTCCACATTGCAAGGTGCAATTCTGAAATTTTTTGCTTTTTCCTGCTCCTCTTAGCATGATAAAGAAGATTCAAAGAGAGTGAGATGCCAGCTCTTTTCATTCAGTCAGTAGCTTCAAACATTTCTGGTATATGAATAACATGATGTTTTTCAATGGCAAAAATCAATGAATATTGTAAATGCACAAACAGTAATTTCTCCGCATTGCAAGGTGCAATTCTGAAATTTTTTGCTTTTTCCTGCTCCTCTTAGCATGATAAAGAAGATTCAAAGAGAGTGAGATGCCAGCTCCTTTCATTCAGTCAGTAGCTTCAAACATTTCTGGACGTTTTTCAATGGCAAAAATCAATGAATATTGTAAATGCACAAACAGTAATTTCTCCACATTGCAAGGTGCAATTCTGAAATTTTTTGCTTTTTCCTGCTCCTCTTAGCATGATAAAGAAGATTCAAAGAGAGTGAGATGCCAGCTCTTTTCATTCAGTCAGTAGCTTCAAACATTTCTGGTATATGAATAACATGATGTTTTTCAATGGCAAAAATCAGTGAATATTGTAAATGCACAAACAGTAATTTCTCCGCATTGCAAGGTGCAATTCTGAAATTTTTTGCTTTTTCCTGCTCCTCTTAGCATGATAAAGAAGATTCAAAGAGAGTGAGATGCCTGCTCCTTTCATTCAGTCAGTAGCTTCAAACATTTCTGGACGTTTTTCAATGGCAAAAATCAATGAATATTGTAAATGCACAAACAGTAATTTCTCCACATTGCAAGGTGCAATTCTGAAATTTTTTGCTTTTTCCTGCTCCTCTTAGCATGATAAAGAAGATTCAAAGAGAGTGAGATGCCAGCTCTTTTCATTCAGTCAGTAGCTTCAAACATTTCTGGTATATGAATAACATGATGTTTTTCAATGGCAAAAATCAATGAATATTGTAAATGCACAAACAGTAATTTCTGCGCATTGCAAGGTGCAATTCTGAAATTTTTTGCTTTTTCCTGCTCCTCTTAGCATGATAAAGAAGATTCAAAGAGAGTGAGATGCCAGCTCCTTTCATTCAGTCAGTAGCTTCAAACATTTCTGGACGTTTTTCAATGGCAAAAATCAATGAATATTGTAAATGCACAAACAGTAATTTCTCCACATTGCAAGGTGCAATTCTGAAATTTTTTGCTTTTTCCTGCTCCTCTTAGCATGATAAAGAAGATTCAAAGAGAGTGAGATGCCAGCTCTTTTCATTCAGTCAGTAGCGTCAAACATTTCTGGTATATGAATAACATGATGTTTTTCAATGGCAAAAATCAATGAATATTGTAAATGCACAAACAGTAATTTCGCCGCATTGCAAGGTGCAATTCTGAAATTTTTTGCTTTTTCCTGCTCCTCTTAGCATGATAAAGAAGATTCAAAGAGAGTGAGATGCCTGCTCCTTTCATTCAGTCAGTAGCTTCAAACATTTCTGGACGTTTTTCAATGGCAAAAATCAATGAATATTGTAAATGCACAAACAGTAATTTCTCCACATTGCAAGGTGCAATTCTGAAATTTTTTGATTTTTACTGCTCCTCTTAGCATGATAAAGAAGATTGAAAGAGAGTGAGATGCCAGCTCTTTTCATTCAGTCAGTAGCTTCAAACATTTCTGGTATATGAATAACATGATGTTTTTCAATGGCAAAAATCAATGAATATTGTAAATGCACAAACAGTAATTTCTCCGCCTTGCAAGGTGCAATTCTGAAATTTTTTGCTTTTTCCTGCTCCTCTTAGCATGATAAAGAAGATTCAAAGAGAGTGAGATGCCAGCTCCTTTCATTCAGTCAGTAGCTTCAAACATTTCTGGACGTTTTTCAATGGCAAAAATCAATGAATATTGTAAATGCACAAACAGTAATTTCTCCACATTGCAAGGTGCAATTCTGAAATTTTTTGCTTTTTCCTGCTCCTCTTAGCATGATAAAGAAGATTCAAAGAGAGTGAGATGCCAGCTCTTTTCATTCAGTCAGTAGCGTCAAACATTTCTAGTATATGAATAACATGATGTTTTTCAATGGCAAAAATCAATGAATATTGTAAATGCACAAACAGTAATTTCTCCGCATTGCAAGGTGCAATTCTGAAATTTTTTGCTTTTTCCTGCTCCTCTTAGCATGATAAAAAAGATTCAAAGAGAGTGAGATGCCTGCTCCTTTCATTCAGTCAGTAGCTTCAAACATTTCTGGACGTTTTTCAATGGCAAAAATCAATGAATATTGTAAATGCACAAACAGTAATTTCTCCACATTGCAAGGTGCAATTCTGAAATTTTTTGATTTTTCCTGCTCCTCTTAGCATGATAAAGAAGATTCAAAGAGAGTGAGATGCCAGCTCTTTTCATTCAGTCAGTAGCTTCAAACATTTCTGGTATATGAATAACATGATGTTTTTCAATGGCAAAAATCAATGAATATTGTAAATGCACAAACAGTAATTTCTCCGCATTGCAAGGTGCAATTCTGAAATTTTTTGCTTTTTCCTGCTCCTCTTAGCATGATAAAGAAGATTCAAAGAGAGTGAGATGCCAGCTCCTTTCATTCAGTCAGTAGCTTCAAACATTTCTGGACGTTTTTCAATGGCAAAAATCAATGAATATTGTAAATGCACAAACAGTAATTTCTCCACATTGCAAGGTGCAATTCTGCAATGTTTTGCTTTTTCCTGCTCCGCTTAGCATGATAAAGAAGATTCAAAGAGAGTGAGATGCCAGCTCTTTTCATTCAGTCAGTAGCTTCAAACATTTCTGGTATATGAATAACATGATGTTTTTCAATGGCAAAAATCAATGAATATTGTAAATGCACAAACAGTAATTTCGCCGCATTGCAAGGTGCAATTCTGAAATTTTTTGCTTTTTCCTGCTCCTCTTAGCATGATAAAGAAGATTCAAAGAGAGTGAGATGCCTGCTCCTTTCATTCAGTCAGTAGCTTCAAACATTTCTGGACGTTTTTCAATGGCAAAAATCAATGAATATTGTAAATGCACAAACAGTAATTTCTCCACATTGCAAGGTGCAATTCTGAAATTTTTTGATTTTTACTGCTCCTCTTAGCATGATAAAGAAGATTGAAAGAGAGTGAGATGCCAGCTCTTTTCATTCAGTCAGTAGCTTCAAACATTTCTGGTATATGAATAACATGATGTTTTTCAATGGCAAAAATCAATGAATATTGTAAATGCACAAACAGTAATTTCTCCGCATTGCAAGGTGCAATTCTGAAATTTTTTCCTTTTTCCTGCTCCTCTTAGCATGATAAAGAAGATTCAAAGAGAGTGAGATGCCAGCTCCTTTCATTCAGTCAGTAGCTTCAAACATTTCTGGACGTTTTTCAATGGCAAAAATCAATGAATATTGTAAATGCACAAACAGTAATTTCTCCACATTGCAAGGTGCAATTCTGAAATTTTTTGCTTTTTCCTGCTCCTCTTAGCATGATAAAGAAGATTCAAAGAGAGTGAGATGCCAGCTCTTTTCATTCAGTCAGTAGCGTCAAACATTTCTGGTATATGAATAACATGATGTTTTTCAATGGCAAAAATCAATGAATATTGTAAATGCACAAACAGTAATTTCTCCGCATTGCAAGGTGCAATTCTGAAATTTTTTGCTTTTTCCTGCTCCTCTTAGCATGATAAAAAAGATTCAAAGAGAGTGAGATGCCTGCTCCTTTCATTCAGTCAGTAGCTTCAAACATTTCTGGACGTTTTTCAATGGCAAAAATCAATGAATATTGTAAATGCACAAACAGTAATTTCTCCACATTGCAAGGTGCAATTCTGAAATTTTTTGATTTTTCCTGCTCCTCTTAGCATGATAAAGAAGATTCAAAGAGAGTGAGATGCCAGCTCTTTTCATTCAGTCAGTAGCTTCAAACATTTCTGGTATATGAATAACATGATGTTTTTCAATGGCAAAAATCAATGAATATTGTAAATGCACAAACAGTAATTTCTCCGCATTGCAAGGTGCAATTCTGAAATTTTTTGCTTTTTCCTGCTCCTCTTAGCATGATAAAGAAGATTCAAAGAGAGTGAGATGCCAGCTCCTTTCATTCAGTCAGTAGCTTCAAACATTTCTGGACGTTTTTCAATGGCAAAAATCAATGAATATTGTAAATGCACAAACAGTAATTTCTCCACATTGCAAGGTGCAATTCTGCAATGTTTTGCTTTTTCCTGCTCCGCTTAGCATGATAAAGAAGATTCAAAGAGAGTGAGATGCCAGCTCTTTTCATTCAGTCAGTAGCTTCAAACATTTCTGGTATATGAATAACATGATGTTTTTCAATGGCAAAAATCAATGAATATTGTAAATGCACAAACAGTAATTTCTCCGAATTGCAAGGTGCAATTCTGAAATTTTTTGCTTTTTCCTGCTCCTCTTAGCATGATAAAGAAGATTCAAAAAGAGTGAGATGCCAGCTCCTTTCATTCAGTCAGTAGCTTCAAACATTTCTGGACGTTTTTCAATGGCAAAAATCAATGAATATTGTAAATGCACAAAGAGTAATTTCTCCACATTGCAAGGTGCAATTCTGAAAGTTTTTGCTTTTTCCTGCTCCTCTTAGCATGATAAAGAAGATTCAAAGAGAGTGAGATGCCAGCTCTTTTCATTCAGTCAGTAGCTTCAAACATTTCTGGTATATGAATAACATGATGTTTTTCAATGGCAAAAATCAATGAATATTGTAAATGCACAAACAGTAATTTCTCCACATTGCAAGGTGCAATTCTGAAATTTTTTGCTTTTTCCTGCTCCTCTTAGCATGATAAAGAAGATTCAAAGAGAGTGAGATGCCAGCTCTTTTCATTCAGTCAGTAGCTTCAAACATTTCTGGTATATGAATAACATGATGTTTTTCAATGGCAAAAATCAATGAATATTGTAAATGCACAAACAGTAATTTCTCCACATTGCAAGGTGCAATTCTGAAATTTTTTGCTTTTTTCTGCTCCTCTTAGCATGATAAAGAAGATTCAAAGAGAGTGAGATGCCAGCTCTTTTCATTCAGTCAGTAGCTTCAAACATTTCTGGTATATGAATAACATGATGTTTTTCAATGGCAAAAATCAATGAATATTGTAAATGCACAAACAGTAATTTCTCCGCATTGCAAGGTGCAATTCTGAAATTTTTTGCTTTTTCCTGCTCCTCTTAGCATGATAAAGAAGATTCAAAGAGAGTGAGATGCCAGCTCCTTTCATTCAGTCAGTAGCTTCAAACATTTCTGGACGTTTTTCAATGGCAAAAATCAATGAATATTGTAAATGCACAAACAGTAATTTCTCCACATTGCAAGGTGCAATTCTGAAATTTTTTGCTTTTTCCTGCTCCTCTTAGCATGATAAAGAAGATTCAAAGAGAGTGAGATGCCAGCTCTTTTCATTCAGTCAGTAGCTTCAAACATTTCTGGACGTTTTTCAATGGCAAAAATCAATGAATATTGTAAATGCACAAACAGTAATTTCTCCACATTGCAAGGTGCAATTCTGCAATGTTTTGCTTTTTCCTGCTCCGCTTAGCATGATAAAGAAGATTCAAAGAGAGTGAGATGCCAGCTCTTTTCATTCAGTCAGTAGCTTCAAACATTTCTGGTATATGAATAACATGATGTTTTTCAATGGCAAAAATCAATGAATATTGTAAATGCACAAACAGTAATTTCTCCGAATTGCAAGGTGCAATTCTGAAATTTTTTGCTTTTTCCTGCTCCTCTTAGCATGATAAAGAAGATTCAAAAAGAGTGAGATGCCAGCTCCTTTCATTCAGTCAGTAGCTTCAAACATTTCTGGACGTTTTTCAATGGCAAAAATCAATGAATATTGTAAATGCACAAAGAGTAATTTCTCCACATTGCAAGGTGCAATTCTGAAAGTTTGTGCTTTTTCCTGCTCCTCTTAGCATGATAAAGAAGATTTAAAGAGAGTGAGATGCCAGCTCTTTTCATTCAGTCAGTAGCTTCAAACATTTCTGGTATATGAATAACATGATGTTTTTCAATGGCAAAAATCAATGAATATTGTAAATGCACAAACAGTAATTTCTCCACATTGCAAGGTGCAATTCTGAAATTTTTTGCTTTTTCCTGCTCCTCTTAGCATGATAAAGAAGATTCAAAGAGAGTGAGATGCCAGCTCTTTTCATTCAGTCAGTAGCTTCAAACATTTCTGGTATATGAATAACATGATGTTTTCCAATGGCAAAAATCAATGAATATTGTAAATGCACAAACAGTAATTTCTCCGCATTGCAAGGTGCAATTCGAAATTTTTTGCTTTTTCCTGCTCCTCTTAGCATGATAAAGAAGATTCAAAGAGAGTGAGATGCCAGCTCCTTTCATTCAGTCAGTAGCTTCAAACATTTCTGGACGTTTTTCAATGGCAAAAATCAATGAATATTGTAAATGCACAAACAGTAATTTCTCCACATTGCAAGGTGCAATTCTGAAATTTTTTGCTTTTTCCTGCTCCTCTTAGCATGATAAAGAAGATTCAAAGAGAGTGAGATGCCAGCTCTTTTCATTCAGTCAGTAGCGTCAAACATTTCTGGTATATGAATAACATGATGTTTTTCAATGGCAAAAATCAATGAATATTGTAAATGCACAAACAGTAATTTCTCAGCATTGCAAGGTGCAATTCTGAAATTTTTTGCTTTTTCCTGCTCCTCTTAGCATGATAAAGAAGATTCAAAGAGAGTGAGATGCCTGCTCCTTTCATTCAGTCAGTAGCTTCAAACATTTCTGGACGTTTTTCAATGGCAAAAATCAATGAATATTGTAAATGCACAAACAGTAATTTCTCCACATTGCAAGGTGCAATTCTGAAATTTTTTGATTTTTCCTGCTCCTCTTAGCATGATAAAGAAGATTCAAAGAGAGTGAGATGCCAGCTCTTTTCATTCAGTCAGTAGCTTCAAACATTTCTGGTATATGAATAACATGATGTTTTTCAATGGCAAAAATCAATGAATATTGTAAATGCACAAACAGTAATTTCTCCGCATTGCAAGGTGCAATTCTGAAATTTTTTGCTTTTTCCTGCTCCTCTTAGCATGATAAAGAAGATTCAAAGAGAGTGAGATGCCAGCTCCTTTCATTCAGTCAGTAGCTTCAAACATTTCTGGACGTTTTTCAATGGCAAAAATCAATGAATATTGTAAATGCACAAACAGTAATTTCTCCACATTGCAAGGTGCAATTCTGAAATTTTTTGCTTTTTCCTGCTCCTCTTAGCATGATAAAGAAGATTCAAAGAGAGTAAGATGCCAGCTCTTTTCATTCAGTCAGTAGCGTCAAACATTTCTGGTATATGAATAACATGATGTTTTTCAATGGCAAAAATCAATGAATATTGTAAATGCACAAACAGTAATTTCTCCGCATTGCAAGGTGCAATTCTGAAATTTTTTGCTTTTTCCTGCTCCTCTTAGCATGATAAAGAAGATTCAAAGAGAGTGAGATGCCTGCTCCTTTCATTCAGTCAGTAGCTTCAAACATTTCTGGACGTTTTTCAATGGCAAAAATCAATGAATATTGTAAATGCACAAACAGTAATTTCTCCACATTGCAAGGTGCAATTCTGAAATTTTTTGATTTTTCCTGCTCCTCTTAGCATGATAAAGAAGATTCAAAGAGAGTGAGATGCCAGCTCTTTTCATTCAGTCAGTAGCTTCAAACATTTCTGGTATATGAATAACATGATGTTTTTCAATGGCAAAAATCAATGAATATTGTAAATGCACAAACAGTAATTTCTCCGAATTGCAAGGTGCAATTCTGAAATTTTTTGCTTTTTCCTGCTCCTCTTAGCATGATAAAGAAGATTCAAAAAGAGTGAGATGCCAGCTCCTTTCATTCAGTCAGTAGCTTCAAACATTTCTGGACGTTTTTCAATGGCAAAAATCAATGAATATTGTAAATGCACAAACAGTAATTTCTCCACATTGCAAGGTGCAATTCTGAAAGTTTTTGCTTTTTCCTGCTCCTCTTAGCATGATAAAGAAGATTCAAAGAGAGTGAGATGCCAGCTCTTTTCATTCAGTCAGTAGCTTCAAACATTTCTGGTATATGAATAACATGATGTTTTTCAATGGCAAAAATCAATGAATATTGTAAATGCACAAACAGTAATTTCTCCACATTGCAAGGTGCAATTCTGAAATTTTTTGCTTTTTCCTGCTCCTCTTAGCATGATAAAGAAGATTCAAAGAGAGTGAGATGCCAGCTCTTTTCATTCAGTCAGTAGCTTCAAACATTTCTGGTATATGAATAACATGATGTTTTTCAATGGCAAAAATCAATGAATATTGTAAATGCACAAACAGTAATTTCTCCGCATTGCAAGGTGCAATTCTGAAATTTTTTGCTTTTTCCTGCTCCTCTTAGCATGATAAAGAAGATTCAAAGAGAGTGAGATGCCAGCTCCCTTCATTCAGTCAGTAGCTTCAAACATTTCTGGACGTTTTTCAATGGCAAAAATCAATGAATATTGTAAATGCACAAACAGTAATTTCTCCACATTGCAAGGTGCAATTCTGAAATTTTTTGCTTTTTCCTGCTCCTCTTAGCATGATAAAGAAGATTCAAAGAGAGTGAGATGCCAGCTCTTTTCATTCAGTCAGTAGCTTCAAACATTTCTGGTATATGAATAACATGATGTTTTTCAATGGCAAAAATCAATGAATATTGTAAATGCACAAACAGTAATTTCTCCGCATTGCAAGGTGCAATTCTGAAATTTTTTGCTTTTTCCTGCTCCTCTTAGCATGATAAAGAAGATTCAAATAGAGTGAGATGCCAGCTCCTTTCATTCAGTCAGTAGCTTCAAACATTTCTGGACGTTTTTCAATGGCAAAAATCAATGAATATTGTAAATGCACGAACAGTAATTTCTCCACATTGCAAGGTGCAATTCTGAAATTTTTTGCTTTTTCCTGCTCTTCTTAGCATGATAAAGAAGATTCAAAGAGAGTGAGATGCCAGCTCTTTTCATTCAGTCAGTAGCTTCAAACATTTCTGGTATATGAATAACATGATGTTTTTCAATGGCAAAAATCAATGAATATTGTAAATGCACAAACAGTAATTTCTCCGCATTGCAAGGTGCAATTCTGAAATTTTTTGCTTTTTCCTGCTCCTCTTAGCATGATAAAGAAGATTCAAAGAGAGTGAGATGCCAGCTCCTTTCATTCAGTCAGTAGCTTCAAACATTTCTGGACGTTTTTCAATGGCAAAAATCAATGAATATTGTAAATGCACAAACAGTAATTTCTCCACATTGCAAGGTGCAATTCTGAAATTTTTTGCTTTTTCCTGCTCCTCTTAGCATGATAAAGAAGATTCAAAGAGAGTGAGATGCCAGCTCTTTTCATTCAGTCAGTAGCTTCAAACATTTCTGGTATATTAATAACATGATGTTTTTCAATGGCAAAAATCAATGAATATTGTAAATGCACAAACAGTAATTTCTCCGCATTTCAAGGTGCAATTCTGAAATTTTTTGCTTTTTCCTGCTCCTCTTAGCATGATAAAGAAGATTCAAGGAGAGTGAGATGCCAGCTCCTTTCATTCAGTCAGTAGCTCCAAACATTTCTGGACGTTTTTAAATGGCAAAAATCAATGAATATTGTAAATGCACAAACAGTAATTTCTCCACATTGCAAGGTGCAATTCTGCAATGTTTTGCTTTTTCCTGCTCCTCTTAGCATGATAAAGAAGATTCAAAGAGAGTGAGATGCCAGCTCTTTTCATTCAGTCAGTAGCTTCAAACATTTCTGGTATATGAATAACATGATGTTTTTCAATGGCAAAAATCAATGAATATTGTAAATGCACAAACAGTAATTTCTCCGCATTGCAAGGTGCAATTCGAAATTTTTTGCTTTTTCCTGCTCCTCTTAGCATGATAAAGAAGATTCAAAGAGAGTGAGATGCCAGCTCCTTTCATTCAGTCAGTAGCTTCAAACATTTCTGGACGTTTTTCAATGGCAAAAATCAATGAATATTGTAAATGCACAAACAGTAATTTCTCCACATTGCAAGGCACAATTCTGAAATTTTTTGCTTTTTCCTGCTCCTCTTAGCATGAGAAAGAAGATTCAAAGAGAGTGAGATGCCAGCTCTTGTCATTCAGTCAGTAGCTTCAAACATTTCTGGTATATGAATAACATGATGTTTTTCAATGGCAAAAATCAATGAATATTGTAAATGCACAAACAGTAATTTCTCCGCATTGCAAGGTGCAATTCTGAAATTTTTTGCTTTTTCCTGCTCCTCTTAGCATGATAAAGAAGATTCAAAGAGAGTGAGATGCCTGCTCCTTTCATTCAGTCAGTAGCTTCAAACATTTCTGGACTTTTTTCAATGGCAAAAATCAATGAATATTGTAAATGCACAAACAGTAATTTCTCCACATTGCAAGGTGCAATTCTGAAATTTTTTGCTTTTTCCTGCTCCTCTTAGCATGATAAAGAAGATTCAAAGAGAGTGAGATGCCAGCTCTTTTCATTCAGTCAGTAGCTTCAAACATTTCTGGTCTATGAATAACATGATGTTTTCCAATGGCAAAAATCAATGTATATTGTAAATGCACAAACAGTAATTTCTCCGCATTGCAAGGTGCAATTCGAAATTTTTTGCTTTTTCCTGCTCCTCTTAGCATGATAAAGAAGATTCAAAGAGAGTGAGATGCCAGCTCCTTTCATTCAGTCAGTAGCTTCAAACATTTCTGGACATTTTTCAATGGCAAAAATCAATGAATATTGTAAATGCACAAACAGTAATTTCTCCACATTGCAAGGTGCAATTCTGAAATTTTTTGCTTTTTCCTGCTCCTCTTAGCATGAGAAAGAAGATTCAAAGAGAGTGAGATGCCAGCTCTTTTCATTCAGTCAGTAGCTTCAAACATTTCTGGTATATGAATAACATGATGTGTTTCAATGGCAAAAATCAATGATTATTGTAAATGCACAAACTGTAATTTCTCCGCATTGCAAGGGGCAATTCTGAAATTTTTTGCTTTTTCCTGCTCCTCTTAGCATGATAAAGAAGATTCAAAAAGAGTGAGATGCCAGCTCCTTTCATTCAGTCAGTAGCTTCAAACATTTCTGGACGTTTTTCAATGGCAAAAATCAATGAATATTGTAAATGCACAAACAGTAATTTCTCCACATTGCAAGGTGCAATTCTGAAATTTTTTGCTTTTTCCTGCTCCTCTTAGCATGATAAAGAAGATTCAAAGAGAGTGAGATGCCAGCTCTTTTCATTCAGTCAGTAGCTTCAAACATTTCTGGTATATGAATAACATGATGTTTTTCAATGGCAAAAATCAATGAATATTGTAAATGCACAAACAGTAATTTCTCCGCATTGCAAGGTGCAATTCTGAAATTTTTTGCTTTTTCCTGCTCCTCTTAGCATGATAAGGAAGATTCAAAGAGAGTGAGATGCCAGCTCCTTTCATTCAGTCAGTAGCTTCAAACATTTCTGGACGTTTTTCAATGGCAAAAATCAATGAATATTGTAAATGCACAAACAGTAATTTCTCCACATTGCAACGTGCAATTCTGAAATTTTTTGCTTTTTCCTGCTCCTCTTAGCATGATAAAGAAGATTCAAAGAGAGTGAGATGCCAGCTCTTTTCATTCAGTCAGTAGCTTCAAACATTTCTGGTATATGAATAACATGATGTTTTTCAATGGCAAAAATCAATGAATATTGTAAATGCACAAACAGTAATTTCTCCGCATTGCAAGGTGCAATTCTGAAATTTTTTGCTTTTTCCTGTTCCTCTTAGCATGATAAAGAAGATTCAAAGAGAGTGAGATGCCAGCTCCTTTCATTCAGTCAGTAGCTTCAAACATTTCTGGACATTTTTCAATGGCAAAAATCAATGAATATTGTAAATGCACAAACAGTAATTTCTCCACATTGCAAGGTGCAATTCTGAAATTTTTTGCTTTTTCCTGCTCCTCTTAGCATGAGAAAGAAGATTCAAAGAGAGTGAGATGCCAGCTCGTTTCATTCAGTCAGTAGCTTCAAACATTTCTGGTATATGAATAACATGATGTGTTTCAATGGCAAAAATCAATGATTATTGTAAATGCACAAACTGTAATTTCTCCGCATTGCAAGGGGCAATTCTGAAATTTTTTGCTTTTTCCTGCTCCTCTTAGCATGATAAAGAAGATTCAAAAAGAGTGAGATGCCAGCTCCTTTCATTCAGTCAGTAGCTTCAAACATTTCTGGACGTTTTTCAATGGCAAAAATCAATGAATATTGTAAATGCACAAACAGTTATTTCTCCACATTGCAAGGTGCAATTCTGAAATTTTTTGCTTTTTCCTGCTCCTCTTAGCATGATAAAGAAGATTCAAAGAGAGTGAGATGCCAGCTCTTTTCATTCAGTCAGTAGCTTCAAACATTTCTGGTATATGAATAACATGATGTTTTTCAATGGCAAAAATCAATGAATATTGTAAATGCACAAACAGTAATTTCTCCGCATTGCAAGGTGCAATTCTGAAATTTTTTGCTTTTTCCTGCTCCTCTTAGCATGATAAGGAAGATTCAAAGAGAGTGAGATGCCAGCTCCTTTCATTCAGTCAGTAGCTTCAAACATTTCTGGACGTTTTTCAATGGCAAAAATCAATGAATATTGTAAATGCACAAACAGTAATTTCTCCACATTGCAACGTGCAATTCTGAAATTTTTTGCTTTTTCCTGCTCCTCTTAGCATGATAAAGAAGATTCAAAGAGAGTGAGATGCCAGCTCTTTTCATTCAGTCAGTAGCTTCAAACATTTCTGGTATAAGAATAACATGATGTTTTTCAATGGCAAAAATCAATGAATATTGTAAATGCACAAACAGTAATTTCTCCGCATTGCAAGGTGCAATTCTGAAATTTTTTGCTTTTTCCTGTTCCTCTTAGCATGATAAAGAAGATTCAAAGAGAGTGAGATGCCAGCTCCTTTCATTCAGTCAGTAGCTTCAAACATTTCTGGACGTTTTTCAATGGCAAAAATCAATGAATATTGTAAATGCACAAACAGTAATTTCTCCACATTGCAAGGTGCAATTCTGAAATTTTTTGCTTTTTCCTGCTCCTCTTAGCATGATAAAGAAGATTCAAACAGAGTGAGATGCCAGCTCTTTTCATTCAGTCAGTAGCGTCAAACATTTCTGGTATATGAATAACATGATGTTTTTCAATGGCAAAAATCAATGAATATTGTAAATGCACAAACAGTAATTTCTCCGCATTGCAAGGTGCAATTCTGAAATTTTTTGCTTTTTCCTGCTCCTCTTAGCATGATAAAGAAGATTCAAAGAGAGTGAGATGCCTGCTCCTTTCATTCAGTCAGTAGCTTCAAACATTTCTGGACGTTTTTCAATGGCAAAAATCTATGAATATTGTAAATGCACAAACAGTAATTTCTCCACATTGCAAGGTGCAATTCTGAAATTTTTTGATTTTTCCTGCTCCTCTTAGCATGATAAAGAAGATTCAAAGAGAGTGAGATGCCAGCTCTTTTCATTCAGTCAGTAGCTTCAAACATTTCTGGTATATGAATAACATGATGTTTTTCAATGGCAAAAATCAATGAATATTGTAAATGCACAAACAGTAATTTCTCCGCATTGCAAGGTGCAATTCTGAAATGTTTTGCTTTTTCCTGCTCCTCTTAGCATGATAAAGAAGATTCAAAGAGAGTGAGATGCCAGCTCCTTTCATTCAGTCAGTAGCTTCAAACATTTCTGGACGTTTTTCAATGGCAAAAATCAATGAATATTGTAAATGCACAAACAGTAATTTCTCCACATTGCAAGGTGCAATTCTGCAATGTTTTGCTTTTTCCTGCTCCGCTTAGCATGATAAAGAAGATTCAAAGAGAGTGAGATGCCAGCTCTTTTCATTCAGTTAGTAGCTTCAAACATTTCTGGTATATGAATAACATGATGTTTTTCAATGGCAAAAATCAATGAATATTGTAAATGCACAAACAGTAATTTCTCCGCATTGCAAGGTGCAATTCTGAAATTTTTTGCTTTTTCCTGCTCCTCTTAGCATGATAAAGAAGATTCAAATAGAGTGAGATGCCAGCTCCTTTCATTCAGTCAGTAGCTTCAAACATTTCTGGACGTTTTTCAATGGCAAAAATCAATGAATATTGTAAATGCACGAACAGTAATTTCTCCACATTGCAAGGTGCAATTCTGAAATTTTTTGCTTTTTCCTGCTCTTCTTAGCATGATAAAGAAGATTCAAAGAGAGTGAGATGCCAGCTCTTTTCATTCAGTCAGTAGCTTCAAACATTTCTGGTATATGAATAACATGATGTTTTTCAATGGCAAAAATCAATGAATATTGTAAATGCACAAACAGTAATTTCTCCGCATTGCAAGGTGCAATTCTGAAATTTTTTGCTTTTTCCTGTTCCTCTTAGCATGATAAAGAAGATTCAAAGAGAGTGAGATGCCAGCTCCTTTCATTCAGTCAGTAGCTTCAAACATTTCTGGACGTTTTTCAATGGCAAAAATCAATGAATATTGTAAATGCACAAACAGTAATTTCTCCACATTGCAAGGTGCAATTCTGAAATTTTTTGCTTTTTCCTGCTCCTCTTAGCATGATAAAGAAGATTCAAAGAGAGTGAGATGCCAGCTCTTTTCATTCAGTCAGTAGCTTCAAACATTTCTGGTATATTAATAACATGATGTTTTTCAATGGCAAAAATCAATGAATATTGTAAATGCACAAACAGTAATTTCTCCGCATTTCAAGGTGCAATTCTGAAATTTTTTGCTTTTTCCTGCTCCTCTTAGCATGATAAAGAAGATTCAAAGAGAGTGAGATGCCAGCTCCTTTCATTCAGTCAGTAGCTCCAAACATTTCTGGACGTTTTTCAATGGCAAAAATCAATGAATATTGTAAATGCACAAACAGTAATTTCTCCACATTGCAAGGTGCAATTCTGCAATGTTTTGCTTTTTCCTGCTCCTCTTAGCATGATAAAGAAGATTCAAAGAGAGTGAGATGCCAGCTCTTTTCATTCAGTCAGTAGCTTCAAACATTTCTGGTATATGAATAACATGATGTTTTTCAATGGCAAAAATCAATGAATATTGTAAATGCACAAACAGTAATTTCTCCGCATTGCAAGGTGCAATTCTGAAATTTTTTGCTTTTTCCTGCTCCTCTTAGCATGATAAAGAAGATTCAAAGAGAGTGAGATGCCAGCTCCTTTCATTCAGTCAGTAGCTTCAAACATTTCTGGACGTTTTTCAATGGCAAAAATCAATGAATATTGTAAATGCACAAACAGTAATTTCTCCACATTGCAAGGTGCAATTCTGAAATTTTTTGCTTTTTCCTGCTCCTCTTAGCATGATAAAGAAGATTCAAAGAGAGTGAGATGCCAGCTCTTTTCATTCAGTCAGTAGCGTCAAACATTTCTGGTATATGAATAACATGATGTTTTTCAATGGCAAAAATCAATGAATATTGTAAATGCACAAACAGTAATTTCTCCGCATTGCAAGGTGCAATTCTGAAATTTTTTGCTTTTTCCTGCTCCTCTTAGCATGATAAAGAAGATTCAAAGAGAGTGAGATGCCTGCTCCTTTCATTCAGTCAGTAGCTTCAAACATTTCTGGACGTTTTTCAATGGCAAAAATCAATGAATATTGTAAATGCACAAACAGTAATTTCTCCACATTGCAAGGTGCAATTCTGAAATTTTTTGATTTTTCCTGCTCCTCTTAGCATGATAAAGAAGATTCAAAGAGAGTGAGATGCCAGCTCTTTTCATTCAGTCAGTAGCTTCAAACATTTCTGGTATATGAATAACATGATGTTTTTCAATGGCAAAAATCAATGAATATTGTAAATGCACAAACAGTAATTTCTCCGCATTGCAAGGTGCAATTCTGAAATTTTTTGCTTTTTCCTGCTCCTCTTAGCATGATAAAGAAGATTCAAAGAGAGTGAGATGCCAGCTCCTTTCATTCAGTCAGTAGCTTCAAACATTTCTGGACGTTTTTCAATGGCAAAAATCAATGAATATTGTAAATGCACAAACAGTAATTTCTCCACATTGCAAGGTGCAATTCTGAAATGTTTTGCTTTTTCCTGCTCCTCTTAGCATGATAAAGAAGATTCAAAGAGAGTGAGATGCCAGCTCTTTTCATTCAGTCAGTAGCTTCAAACATTTCTGGTATATGAATAACATGATGTTTTTCAATGGCAAAAATCAATGAATATTGTAAATGCACAAACAGTAATTTCTCCGCATTGCAAGGTGCAATTCTGAAATTTTTTGCTTTTTCCTGCTCCTCTTAGCATGATAAAGAAGATTCAAATAGAGTGAGATGCCAGCTCCTTTCATTCAGTCAGTAGCTTCAAACATTTCTGGACGTTTTTCAATGGCAAAAATCAATGAATATTGTAAATGCACGAACAGTAATTTCTCCACATTGCAAGGTGCAATTCTGAAATTTTTTGCTTTTTCCTGCTCTTCTTAGCATGATAAAGAAGATTCAAAGAGAGTGAGATGCCAGCTCTTTTCATTCAGTCAGTAGCTTCAAACATTTCTGGTATATGAATAACATGATGTTTTTCAATGGCAAAAATCAATGAATATTGTAAATGCACAAACAGTAATTTCTCCGCATTGCAAGGTGCAATTCTGAAATTTTTTGCTTTTTCCTGCTCCTCTTAGCATGATAAAGAAGATTCAAAGAGAGTGAGATGCCAGCTCCTTTCATTCAGTCAGTAGCTTCAAACATTTCTGGACGTTTTTCAATGGCAAAAATCAATGAATATTGTAAATGCACAAACAGTAATTTCTCCACATTGCAAGGTGCAATTCTGAAATTTTTTGCTTTTTCCTGCTCCTCTTAGCATGATAAAGAAGATTCAAAGAGAGTGAGATGCCAGCTCTTTTCATTCAGTCAGTAGCTTCAAACATTTCTGGTATATGAATAACATGATGTTTTTCAATGGCAAAAATCAATGAATATTGTAAATGCACAAACAGTAATTTCTCCGCATTGCAAGGTGCAATTCTGAAATTTTTTGCTTTTTCCTGCTCCTCTTAGCATGATAAAGAAGATTCAAAGAGAGTGAGATGCCAGCTCCTTTCATTCAGTCAGTAGCTTCAAACATTTCTGGACGTTTTTCAATGGCAAAAATCAATGAATATTGTAAATGCACAAACAGTAATTTCTCCACATTGCAAGGTGCAATTCTGAAATTTTTTGCTTTTTCCTGCTCCTCTTAGCATGATAAAGAAGATTCAAAGAGAGTGAGATGCCAGCTCTTTTCATTCAGTCAGTAGCTTCAAACATTTCTGGTATATGAATAACATGATGTTTTTCAATGGCAAAAATCAATGAATATTGTAAATGCACAAACAGTAATTTCTCCGCATTGCAAGGTGCAATTCTGAAATTTTTTGCTTTTTCCTGCTCCTCTTAGCATGATAAGGAAGATTCAAAGAGAGTGAGATGCCAGCTCCTTTCATTCAGTCAGTAGCTTCAAACATTTCTGGACGTTTTTCAATGGCAAAAATCAATGAATATTGTAAATGCACAAACAGTAATTTCTCCACATTGCAACGTGCAATTCTGAAATTTTTTGCTTTTTCCTGCTCCTCTTAGCATGATAAAGAAGATTCAAAGAGAGTGAGATGCCAGCTCTTTTCATTCAGTCAGTAGCTTCAAACATTTCTGGTATATGAATAACATGATGTTTTTCAATGGCAAAAATCAATGAATATTGTAAATGCACAAACAGTAATTTCTCCGCATTGCAAGGTGCAATTCTGAAATTTTTTGCTTTTTCCTGTTCCTCTTAGCATGATAAAGAAGATTCAAAGAGAGTGAGATGCCAGCTCCTTTCATTCAGTCAGTAGCTTCAAACATTTCTGGACATTTTTCAATGGCAAAAATCAATGAATATTGTAAATGCACAAACAGTAATTTCTCCACATTGCAAGGTGCAATTCTGAAATTTTTTGCTTTTTCCTGCTCCTCTTAGCATGAGAAAGAAGATTCAAAGAGAGTGAGATGCCAGCTCGTTTCATTCAGTCAGTAGCTTCAAACATTTCTGGTATATGAATAACATGATGTGTTTCAATGGCAAAAATCAATGATTATTGTAAATGCACAAACTGTAATTTCTCCGCATTGCAAGGGGCAATTCTGAAATTTTTTGCTTTTTCCTGCTCCTCTTAGCATGATAAAGAAGATTCAAAAAGAGTGAGATGCCAGCTCCTTTCATTCAGTCAGTAGCTTCAAACATTTCTGGACGTTTTTCAATGGCAAAAATCAATGAATATTGTAAATGCACAAACAGTAATTTCTCCACATTGCAAGGTGCAATTCTGAAATTTTTTGCTTTTTCCTGCTCCTCTTAGCATGATAAAGAAGATTCAAAGAGAGTGAGATGCCAGCTCTTTTCATTCAGTCAGTAGCTTCAAATATTTCTGGTATATGAATAACATGATGTTTTTCAATGGCAAAAATCAATGAATATTGTAAATGCACAAACAGTAATTTCTCCGCATTGCAAGGTGCAATTCTGAAATTTTTTGCTTTTTCCTGCTCCTCTTAGCATGATAAGGAAGATTCAAAGAGAGTGAGATGCCAGCTCCTTTCATTCAGTCAGTAGCTTCAAACATTTCTGGACGTTTTTCAATGGCAAAAATCAATGAATATTGTAAATGCACAAACAGTAATTTCTCCACATTGCAAGGTGCAATTCTGAAATTTTTTGCTTTTTCCTGCTCCTCTTAGCATGATAAAGAAGATTCAAAGAGAGTGAGATGCCAGCTCTTTTCATTCAGTCAGTAGCTTCAAACATTTCTGGTATAAGAATAACATGATGTTTTTCAATGGCAAAAATCAATGAATATTGTAAATGCACAAACAGTAATTTCTCCGCATTGCAAGGTGCAATTCTGAAATTTTTTGCTTTTTCCTGTTCCTCTTAGCATGATAAAGAAGATTCAAAGAGAGTGAGATGCCAGCTCCTTTCATTCAGTCAGTAGCTTCAAACATTTCTGGACGTTTTTCAATGGCAAAAATCAATGAATATTGTAAATGCACAAACAGTAATTTCTCCACATTGCAAGGTGCAATTCTGAAATTTTTTGCTTTTTCCTGCTCCTCTTAGCATGATAAAGAAGATTCAAAGAGAGTGAGATGCCAGCTCTTTTCATTCAGTCAGTAGCGTCAAACATTTCTGGTATATGAATAACATGATGTTTTTCAATGGCAAAAATCAATGAATATTGTAAATGCACAAACAGTAATTTCTCCGCATTGCAAGGTGCAATTCTGAAATTTTTTGCTTTTTCCTGCTCCTCTTAGCATGATAAAGAAGATTCAAAGAGAGTGAGATGCCTGCTCCTTTCATTCAGTCAGTAGCTTCAAACATTTCTGGACGTTTTTCAATGGCAAAAATCTATGAATATTGTAAATGCACAAACAGTAATTTCTCCACATTGCAAGGTGCAATTCTGAAATTTTTTGATTTTTCCTGCTCCTCTTAGCATGATAAAGAAGATTCAAAGAGAGTGAGATGCCAGCTCTTTTCATTCAGTCAGTAGCTTCAAACATTTCTGGTATATGAATAACATGATGTTTTTCAATGGCAAAAATCAATGAATATTGTAAATGCACAAACAGTAATTTCTCCGCATTGCAAGGTGCAATTCTGAAATGTTTTGCTTTTTCCTGCTCCTCTTAGCATGATAAAGAAGATTCAAAGAGAGTGAGATGCCAGCTCCTTTCATTCAGTCAGTAGCTTCAAACATTTCTGGACGTTTTTCAATGGCAAAAATCAATGAATATTGTAAATGCACAAACAGTAATTTCTCCACATTGCAAGGTGCAATTCTGCAATGTTTTGCTTTTTCCTGCTCCGCTTAGCATGATAAAGAAGATTCAAAGAGAGTGAGATGCCAGCTCTTTTCATTCAGTTAGTAGCTTCAAACATTTCTGGTATATGAATAACATGATGTTTTTCAATGGCAAAAATCAATGAATATTGTAAATGCACAAACAGTAATTTCTCCGCATTGCAAGGTGCAATTCTGAAATTTTTTGCTTTTTCCTGCTCCTCTTAGCATGATAAAGAAGATTCAAATAGAGTGAGATGCCAGCTCCTTTCATTCAGTCAGTAGCTTCAAACATTTCTGGACGTTTTTCAATGGCAAAAATCAATGAATATTGTAAATGCACGAACAGTAATTTCTCCACATTGCAAGGTGCAATTCTGAAATTTTTTGCTTTTTCCTGCTCTTCTTAGCATGATAAAGAAGATTCAAAGAGAGTGAGATGCCAGCTCTTTTCATTCAGTCAGTAGCTTCAAACATTTCTGGTATATGAATAACATGATGTTTTTCAATGGCAAAAATCAATGAATATTGTAAATGCACAAACAGTAATTTCTCCGCATTGCAAGGTGCAATTCTGAAATTTTTTGCTTTTTCCTGTTCCTCTTAGCATGATAAAGAAGATTCAAAGAGAGTGAGATGCCAGCTCCTTTCATTCAGTCAGTAGCTTCAAACATTTCTGGACGTTTTTCAATGGCAAAAATCAATGAATATTGTAAATGCACAAACAGTAATTTCTCCACATTGCAAGGTGCAATTCTGAAATTTTTTGCTTTTTCCTGCTCCTCTTAGCATGATAAAGAAGATTCAAAGAGAGTGAGATGCCAGCTCTTTTCATTCAGTCAGTAGCTTCAAACATTTCTGGTATATTAATAACATGATGTTTTTCAATGGCAAAAATCAATGAATATTGTAAATGCACAAACAGTAATTTCTCCGCATTTCAAGGTGCAATTCTGAAATTTTTTGCTTTTTCCTGCTCCTCTTAGCATGATAAAGAAGATTCAAAGAGAGTGAGATGCCAGCTCCTTTCATTCAGTCAGTAGCTCCAAACATTTCTGGACGTTTTTCAATGGCAAAAATCAATGAATATTGTAAATGCACAAACAGTAATTTCTCCACATTGCAAGGTGCAATTCTGCAATGTTTTGCTTTTTCCTGCTCCTCTTAGCATGATAAAGAAGATTCAAAGAGAGTGAGATGCCAGCTCTTTTCATTCAGTCAGTAGCTTCAAACATTTCTGGTATATGAATAACATGATGTTTTTCAATGGCAAAAATCAATGAATATTGTAAATGCACAAACAGTAATTTCTCCGCATTGCAAGGTGCAATTCTGAAATTTTTTGCTTTTTCCTGCTCCTCTTAGCATGATAAAGAAGACTCAAAGAGAGTGAGATGCCAGCTCCTTTCATTCAGTCAGTAGCTTCAAACATTTCTGGACGTTTTTCAATGGCAAAAATCAATGAATATTGTAAATGCACAAACAGTAATTTCTCCACATTGCAAGGTGCAATTCTGAAATTTTTTGCTTTTTCCTGCTCCTCTTAGCATGATAAAGAAGATTCAAAGAGAGTGAGATGCCAGCTCTTTTCATTCAGTCAGTAGCGTCAAACATTTCTGGTATATGAATAACATGATGTTTTTCAATGGCAAAAATCAATGAATATTGTAAATGCACAAACAGTAATTTCTCCGCATTGCAAGGTGCAATTCTGAAATTTTTTGCTTTTTCCTGCTCCTCTTAGCATGATAAAGAAGATTCAAAGAGAGTGAGATGCCTGCTCCTTTCATTCAGTCAGTAGCTTCAAACATTTCTGGACGTTTTTCAATGGCAAAAATCTATGAATATTGTAAATGCACAAACAGTAATTTCTCCACATTGCAAGGTGCAATTCTGAAATTTTTTGATTTTTCCTGCTCCTCTTAGCATGATAAAGAAGATTCAAAGAGAGTGAGATGCCAGCTCTTTTCATTCAGTCAGTAGCTTCAAACATTTCTGGTATATGAATAACATGATGTTTTTCAATGGCAAAAATCAATGAATATTGTAAATGCACAAACAGTAATTTCTCCGCATTGCAAGGTGCAATTCTGAAATTTTTTGCTTTTTCCTGCTCCTCTTAGCATGATAAAGAAGATTCAAAGAGAGTGAGATGCCAGCTCCTTTCATTCAGTCAGTAGCTTCAAACATTTCTGGACGTTTTTCAATGGCAAAAATCAATGAATATTGTAAATGCACAAACAGTAATTTCTCCACATTGCAAGGTGCAATTCTGAAATTTTTTGCTTTTTCCTGCTCCTCTTAGCATGATAAAGAAGATTCAAAGAGAGTGAGATGCCAGCTCTTTTCATTCAGTCAGTAGCTTCAAACATTTCTGGTATATGAATAACATGATGTTTTTCAATGGCAAAAATCAATGAATATTGTAAATGCACAAACAGTAATTTCTCCGCATTGCAAGGTGCAATTCTGAAATTTTTTGCTTTTTCCTGCTCCTCTTAGCATGATAAAGAAGATTCAAATAGAGTGAGATGCCAGCTCCTTTCATTCAGTCAGTAGCTTCAAACATTTCTGGACGTTTTTCAATGGCAAAAATCAATGAATATTGTAAATGCACGAACAGTAATTTCTCCACATTGCAAGGTGCAATTCTGAAATTTTTTGCTTTTTCCTGCTCTTCTTAGCATGATAAAGAAGATTCAAAGAGAGTGAGATGCCAGCTCTTTTCATTCAGTCAGTAGCTTCAAACATTTCTGGTATATGAATAACATGATGTTTTTCAATGGCAAAAATCAATGAATATTGTAAATGCACAAACAGTAATTTCTCCGCATTGCAAGGTGCAATTCTGAAATTTTTTGCTTTTTCCTGCTCCTCTTAGCATGATAAAGAAGATTCAAAGAGAGTGAGATGCCAGCTCCTTTCATTCAGTCAGTAGCTTCAAACATTTCTGGACGTTTTTCAATGGCAAAAATCAATGAATATTGTAAATGCACAAACAGTAATTTCTCCACATTGCAAGGTGCAATTCTGAAATTTTTTGCTTTTTCCTGCTCCTCTTAGCATGATAAAGAAGATTCAAAGAGAGTGAGATGCCAGCTCTTTTCATTCAGTCAGTAGCTTCAAACATTTCTGGTATATGAATAACATGATGTTTTTCAATGGCAAAAATCAATGAATATTGTAAATGCACAAACAGTAATTTCTCCGCATTGCAAGGTGCAATTCTGAAATTTTTTGCTTTTTCCTGCTCCTCTTAGCATGATAAAGAAGATTCAAAGAGAGTGAGATGCCAGCTCCTTTCATTCAGTCAGTAGCTTCAAACATTTCTGGACGTTTTTCAATGGCAAAAATCAATGAATATTGTAAATGCACAAACAGTAATTTCTCCACATTGCAAGGTGCAATTCTGAAATTTTTTGCTTTTTCCTGCTCCTCTTAGCATGATAAAGAAGATTCAAAGAGAGTGAGATGCCAGCTCTTTTCATTCAGTCAGTAGCGTCAAACATTTCTGGTATATGAATAACATGATGTTTTTCAATGGCAAAAATCAATGAATATTGTAAATGCACAAACAGTAATTTCTCCGCATTGCAAGGTGCAATTCTGAAATTTTTTGCTTTTTCCTGCTCCTCTTAGCATGATAAAGAAGATTCAAAGAGAGTGAGAAGCCTGCTCCTTTCATTCAGTCAGTAGCTTCAAACATTTCTGGACGTTTTTCAATGGCAAAAATCAATGAATATTGTAAATGCACAAACAGTAATTTCTCCACATTGCAAGGTGCAATTCTGAAATTTTTTGATTTTTCCTGCTCCTCTTAGCATGATAAAGAAGATTCAAAGAGAGTGAGATGCCAGCTCTTTTCATTCAGTCAGTAGCTTCAAACATTTCTGGTATATGAATAACATGATGTTTTTCAATGGCAAAAATCAATGAATATTGTAAATGCACAAACAGTAATTTCTCCGCATTGCAAGGTGCAATTCTGAAATTTTTTGCTTTTTCCTGCTCCTCTTAGCATGATAAAGAAGATTCAAAGAGAGTGAGATGCCAGCTCCTTTCATTCAGTCAGTAGCTTCAAACATTTCTGGACGTTTTTCAATGGCAAAAATCAATGAATATTGTAAATGCACAAACAGTAATTTCTCCACATTGCAAGGTGCAATTCTGAAATTTTTTGCTTTTTCCTGCTCCTCTTAGCATGATAAAGAAGATTCAAAGAGAGTGAGATGCCAGCTCTTTTCATTCAGTCAGTAGCTTCAAACATTTCTGGTATATGAATAACATGATGTTTTTCAATGGCAAAAATCAATGAATATTGTAAATGCACAAACAGTAATTTCTCCGCATTGCAAGGTGCAATTCTGAAATTTTTTGCTTTTTCCTGCTCCTCTTAGCATGATAAAGAAGATTCAAATAGAGTGAGATGCCAGCTCCTTTCATTCAGTCAGTAGCTTCAAACATTTCTGGACGTTTTTCAATGGCAAAAATCAATGAATATTGTAAATGCACGAACAGTAATTTCTCCACATTGCAAGGTGCAATTCTGAAATTTTTTGCTTTTTCCTGCTCTTCTTAGCATGATAAAGAAGATTCAAAGAGAGTGAGATGCCAGCTCTTTTCATTCAGTCAGTAGCTTCAAACATTTCTGGTATATGAATAACATGATGTTTTTCAATGGCAAAAATCAATGAATATTGTAAATGCACAAACAGTAATTTCTCCGCATTGCAAGGTGCAATTCTGAAATTTTTTGCTTTTTCCTGCTCCTCTTAGCATGATAAAGAAGATTCAAAGAGAGTGAGATGCCAGCTCCTTTCATTCAGTCAGTAGCTTCAAACATTTCTGGACGTTTTTCAATGGCAAAAATCAATGAATATTGTAAATGCACAAACAGTAATTTCTCCACATTGCAAGGTGCAATTCTGAAATTTTTTGCTTTTTCCTGCTCCTCTTAGCATGATAAAGAAGATTCAAAGAGAGTGAGATGCCAGCTCTTTTCATTCAGTCAGTAGCTTCAAACATTTCTGGTATATGAATAACATGATGTTTTTCAATGGCAAAAATCAATGAATATTGTAAATGCACAAACAGTAATTTCTCCGCATTGCAAGGTGCAATTCTGAAATTTTTTGCTTTTTCCTGCTCCTCTTAGCATGATAAAGAAGATTCAAAGAGAGTGAGATGCCAGCTCCTTTCATTCAGTCAGTAGCTTCAAACATTTCTGGACGTTTTTCAATGGCAAAAATCAATGAATATTGTAAATGCACAAACAGTAATTTCTCCACATTGCAAGGTGCAATTCTGAAATTTTTTGCTTTTTCCTGCTCCTCTTAGCATGATAAAGAAGATTCAAAGAGAGTGAGATGCCAGCTCTTTTCATTCAGTCAGTAGCGTCAAACATTTCTGGTATATGAATAACATGATGTTTTTCAATGGCAAAAATCAATGAATATTGTAAATGCACAAACAGTAATTTCTCCGCATTGCAAGGTGCAATTCTGAAATTTTTTGCTTTTTCCTGCTCCTCTTAGCATGATAAAGAAGATTCAAAGAGAGTGAGAAGCCTGCTCCTTTCATTCAGTCAGTAGCTTCAAACATTTCTGGACGTTTTTCAATGGCAAAAATCAATGAATATTGTAAATGCACAAACAGTAATTTCTCCACATTGCAAGGTGCAATTCTGAAATTTTTTGATTTTTCCTGCTCCTCTTAGCATGATAAAGAAGATTCAAAGAGAGTGAGATGCCAGCTCTTTTCATTCAGTCAGTAGCTTCAAACATTTCTGGTATATGAATAACATGATGTTTTTCAATGGCAAAAATCAATGAATATTGTAAATGCACAAACAGTAATTTCTCCGCATTGCAAGGTGCAATTCTGAAATTTTTTGCTTTTTCCTGCACCTCTTAGCATGATAAAGAAGATTCAAAGAGAGTGAGATGCCAGCTCCTTTCATTCAGTCAGTAGCTTCAAACATTTCTGGACGTTTTTCAATGGCAAAAATCAATGAATATTGTAAATGCACAAACAGTAATTTCTCCACATTGCAAGGTGCAATTCTGCAATGTTTTGCTTTTTCCTGCTCCGCTTAGCATGATAAAGAAGATTCAAAGAGAGTGAGATGCCAGCTCTTTTCATTCAGTCAGTAGCTTCAAACATTTCTGGTATATGAATAACATGATGTTTTTCAATGGCAAAAATCAATGAATATTGTAAATGCACAAACAGTAATTTCTCCGCATTGCAAGGTGCAATTCTGAAATTTTTTGCTTTTTCCTGCTCCTCTTAGCATGATAAAGAAGATTCAAAAAGAGTGAGATGCCAGCTCCTTTCATTCAGTCAGTAGCTTCAAACATTTCTGGACGTTTTTCAATGGCAAAAATCAATGAATATTGTAAATGCACAAACAGTAATTTCTCCACATTGCAAGGTGCAATTCTGAAAGTTTTTGCTTTTTCCTGCTCCTCTTAGCATGATAAAGAAGATTCAAAGAGAGTGAGATGCCAGCTCTTTTCATTCAGTCAGTAGCTTCAAACATTTCTGGTATATGAATAACATGATGTTTTTCAATGGCAAAAATCAATGAATATTGTAAATGCACAAACAGTAATTTCTCCGCATTGCAAGGTGCAATTCTGAAATTTTTTGCTTTTTCCTGCTCCTCTTAGCATGATAAAGAAGATTCAAAGAGAGTGAGATGCCAGCTCCTTTCATTCAGTCAGTAGCTTCAAACATTTCTGGACGTTTTTCAATGGCAAAAATCAATGAATATTGTAAATGCACAAACAGTAATTTCTCCACATTGCAAGGTGCAATTCTGAAATTTTTTGCTTTTTCCTGCTCCTCTTAGCATGATAAAGAAGATTCAAAGAGAGTGAGATGCCAGCTCTTTTCATTCAGTCAGTAGCGTCAAACATTTCTGGTATATGAATAACATGATGTTTTTCAATGGCAAAAATCAATGAATATTGTAAATGCACAAACAGTAATTTCTCCGCATTGCAAGGTGCAATTCTGAAATTTTTTGCTTTTTCCTGCTCCTCTTAGCATGATAAAGAAGATTCAAAGAGAGTGAGAAGCCTGCTCCTTTCATTCAGTCAGTAGCTTCAAACATTTCTGGACGTTTTTCAATGGCAAAAATCAATGAATATTGTAAATGCACAAACAGTAATTTCTCCACATTGCAAGGTGCAATTCTGAAATTTTTTGATTTTTCCTGCTCCTCTTAGCATGATAAAGAAGATTCAAAGAGAGTGAGATGCCAGCTCTTTTCATTCAGTCAGTAGCTTCAAACATTTCTGGTATATGAATAACATGATGTTTTTCAATGGCAAAAATCAATGAATATTGTAAATGCACAAACAGTAATTTCTCCGCATTGCAAGGTGCAATTCTGAAATTTTTTGCTTTTTCCTGCTCCTCTTAGCATGATAAAGAAGATTCAAAGAGAGTGAGATGCCAGCTCCTTTCATTCAGTCAGTAGCTTCAAACATTTCTGGACGTTTTTCAATGGCAAAAATCAATGAATATTGTAAATGCACAAACAGTAATTTCTCCACATTGCAAGGTGCAATTCTGCAATGTTTTGCTTTTTCCTGCTCCACTTAGCATGATAAAGAAGATTCAAAGAGAGTGAGATGCCAGCTCTTTTCATTCAGTCAGTAGCTTCAAACATTTCTGGTATATGAATAACATGATGTTTTTCAATGGCAAAAATCAATGAATATTGTAAATGCACAAACAGTAATTTCTCCGCATTGCAAGGTGCAATTCTGAAATTTTTTGCTTTTTCCTGCTCCTCTTAGCATGATAAAGAAGATTCAAAAAGAGTGAGATGCCAGCTCCTTTCATTCAGTCAGTAGCTTCAAACATTTCTGGACGTTTTTCAATGGCAAAAATCAATGAATATTGTAAATGCACAAACAGTAATTTCTCCACATTGCAAGGTGCAATTCTGAAAGTTTTTGCTTTTTCCTGCTCCTCTTAGCATGATAAAGAAGATTCAAAGAGAGTGAGATGCCAGCTCTTTTCATTCAGTCAGTAGCTTCAAACATTTCTGGTATATGAATAACATGATGTTTTTCAATGGCAAAAATCAATGAATATTGTAAATGCACAAACAGTAATTTCTCCACATTGCAAGGTGCAATTCTGAAATTTTTTGCTTTTTCCTGCTCCTCTTAGCATGATAAAGAAGATTCAAAGAGAGTGAGATGCCAGCTCTTTTCATTCAGTCAGTAGCTTCAAACATTTCTGGTATATGAATAACATGATGTTTTTCAATGGCAAAAATCAATGAATATTGTAAATGCACAAACAGAAATTTCTCCGCATTGCAAGGTGCAATTCTGAAATTTTTTGCTTTTTCCTACTCCTCTTAGCATGATAAAGAATATTCAAAGAGAGTGAGATGCCAGCTCCTTTCATTCAGTCAGTAGCTTCAAACATTTCTGGACGTTTTTCAATGGCAAAAATCAATGAATATTGTAAATGCACAAACAGTGATTTCTCCACATTGCAAGGTGCAATTCTGAAATTTTTTGCTTTTTCCTGCTCCTCTTAGCATGAGAAAGAAGATTCAAAGAGAGTGAGATGCCAGCTCTTTTCATTCAGTCAGTAGCTTCAAACATTTCTGGTATATGAATAACATGATGTTTTTCAATGGCAAAAATCAATGAATATTGTAAATGCACAAACAGTAATTTCTCCACATTGCAAGGTGCAATTCTGAAATTTTTTGCTTTTTCCTGCTCCTCTTAGCATGATAAAGAAGATTCAAAGAGAGTGAGATGCCAGCTCTTTTCATTCAGTCAGTAGCGTCAAACATTTCTGGTATATGAATAACATGATGTTTTTCAATGGCAAAAATCAATGAATATTGTAAATGCACAAACAGTAATTTCTCCGCATTGCAAGGTGCAATTCTGAAATTTTTTGCTTTTTCCTGCTCCTCTTAGCATGATAAAGAAGATTCAAAGAGAGTGAGAAGCCTGCTCCTTTCATTCAGTCAGTAGCTTCAAACATTTCTGGACGTTTTTCAATGGCAAAAATCAATGAATATTGTAAATGCACAAACAGTAATTTCTCCACATTGCAAGGTGCAATTCTGAAATTTTTTGATTTTTCCTGCTCCTCTTAGCATGATAAAGAAGATTCAAAGAGAGTGAGATGCCAGCTCTTTTCATTCAGTCAGTAGCTTCAAACATTTCTGGTATATGAATAACATGATGTTTTTCAATGGCAAAAATCAATGAATATTGTAAATGCACAAACAGTAATTTCTCCGCATTGCAAGGTGCAATTCTGAAATTTTTTGCTTTTTCCTGCTCCTCTTAGCATGATAAAGAAGATTCAAAGAGAGTGAGATGCCAGCTCCTTTCATTCAGTCAGTAGCTTCAAACATTTCTGGACGTTTTTCAATGGCAAAAATCAATGAATATTGTAAATGCACAAACAGTAATTTCTCCACATTGCAAGGTGCAATTCTGCAATGTTTTGCTTTTTCCTGCTCCGCTTAGCATGATAAAGAAGATTCAAAGAGAGTGAGATGCCAGCTCTTTTCATTCAGTCAGTAGCTTCAAACATTTCTGGTATATGAATAACATGATGTTTTTCAATGGCAAAAATCAATGAATATTGTAAATGCACAAACAGTAATTTCTCCGCATTGCAAGGTGCAATTCTGAAATTTTTTGCTTTTTCCTGCTCCTCTTAGCATGATAAAGAAGATTCAAAAAGAGTGAGATGCCAGCTCCTTTCATTCAGTCAGTAGCTTCAAACATTTCTGGACGTTTTTCAATGGCAAAAATCAATGAATATTGTAAATGCACAAACAGTAATTTCTCCACATTGCAAGGTGCAATTCTGAAAGTTTTTGCTTTTTCCTGCTCCTCTTAGCATGATAAAGAAGATTCAAAGAGAGTGAGATGCCAGCTCTTTTCATTCAGTCAGTAGCTTCAAACATTTCTGGTATATGAATAACATGATGTTTTTCAATGGCAAAAATCAATGAATATTGTAAATGCACAAACAGTAATTTCTCCACATTGCAAGGTGCAATTCTGAAATTTTTTGCTTTTTCCTGCTCCTCTTAGCATGATAAAGAAGATTCAAAGAGAGTGAGATGCCAGCTCTTTTCATTCAGTCAGTAGCTTCAAACATTTCTGGTATATGAATAACATGATGTTTTTCAATGGCAAAAATCAATGAATATTGTAAATGCACAAACAGAAATTTCTCCGCATTGCAAGGTGCAATTCTGAAATTTTTTGCTTTTTCCTACTCCTCTTAGCATGATAAAGAAGATTCAAAGAGAGTGAGATGCCAGCTCCTTTCATTCAGTCAGTAGCTTCAAACATTTCTGGACGTTTTTCAATGGCAAAAATCAATGAATATTGTAAATGCACAAACAGTGATTTCTCCACATTGCAAGGTGCAATTCTGAAATTTTTTGCTTTTTCCTGCTCCTCTTAGCATGAGAAAGAAGATTCAAAGAGAGTGAGATGCCAGCTCTTTTCATTCAGTCAGTAGCTTCAAACATTTCTGGTATATGAATAACATGATGTTTTTCAATGGCAAAAATCAATGAATATTGTAAATGCACAAACAGTAATTTCTCCGCATTGCAAGGTGCAATTCTGAAATTTTTTGCTTTTTCCTGCTCCTCTTAGCATGATAAAGAAGATTCAAAGAGAGTGAGATGCCAGCTCCTTTCATTCAGTCAGTAGCTTCAAACATTTCTGGACGTTTTTCAATGGCAAAAATCAATGAATATTGTAAATGCACAAACAGTAATTTCTCCACATTGCAAGGTGCAATTCTGAAATTTTTTGCTTTTTCCTGCTCCTCTTAGCATGATAAAGAAGATTCAAAGAGAGTGAGATGCCAGCTCTTTTCATTCAGTCAGTAGCTTCAAACATTTCTGGTATATGAATAACATGATGTTTTTCAATGGCAAAAATCAATGAATATTGTAAATGCACAAACAGTAATTTCTCCGCATTGCAAGGTGCAATTCTGAAATTTTTTGCTTTTTCCTGCTCCTCTTAGCATGATAAAGAAGATTCAAAGAGAGTGAGAAGCCTGCTCCTTTCATTCAGTCAGTAGCTTCAAACATTTCTGGACGTTTTTCAATGGCAAAAATCAATGAATATTGTAAATGCACAAACAGTAATTTCTCCACATTGCAAGGTGCAATTCTGAAATTTTTTGATTTTTCCTGCTCCTCTTAGCATGATAAAGAAGATTCAAAGAGAGTGAGATGCCAGCTCTTTTCATTCAGTCAGTAGCTTCAAACATTTCTGGTATATGAATAACATGATGTTTTTCAATGGCAAAAATCAATGAATATTGTAAATGCACAAACAGTAATTTCTCCGCATTGCAAGGTGCAATTCTGAAATTTTTTGCTTTTTCCTGCTCCTCTTAGCATGATAAAGAAGATTCAAAGAGAGTGAGATGCCAGCTCCTTTCATTCAGTCAGTAGCTTCAAACATTTCTGGACGTTTTTCAATGGCAAAAATCAATGAATATTGTAAATGCACAAACAGTAATTTCTCCACATTGCAAGGTGCAATTCTGCAATGTTTTGCTTTTTCCTGCTCCGCTTAGCATGATAAAGAAGATTCAAAGAGAGTGAGATGCCAGCTCTTTTCATTCAGTCAGTAGCTTCAAACATTTCTGGTATATGAATAACATGATGTTTTTCAATGGCAAAAATCAATGAATATTGTAAATGCACAAACAGTAATTTCTCCGCATTGCAAGGTGCAATTCTGAAATTTTTTGCTTTTTCCTGCTCCTCTTAGCATGATAAAGAAGATTCAAAAAGAGTGAGATGCCAGCTCCTTTCATTCAGTCAGTAGCTTCAAACATTTCTGGACGTTTTTCAATGGCAAAAATCAATGAATATTGTAAATGCACAAACAGTAATTTCTCCACATTGCAAGGTGCAATTCTGAAAGTTTTTGCTTTTTCCTGCTCCTCTTAGCATGATAAAGAAGATTCAAAGAGAGTGAGATGCCAGCTCTTTTCATTCAGTCAGTAGCTTCAAACATTTCTGGTATATGAATAACATGATGTTTTTCAAAGGCAAAAATCAATGAATATTGTAAATGCACAAACAGTAATTTCTCCACATTGCAAGGTGCAATTCTGAAATTTTTTGCTTTTTCCTGCTCCTCTTAGCATGATAAAGAAGATTCAAAGAGAGTGAGATGCCAGCTCTTTTCATTCAGTCAGTAGCTTCAAACATTTCTGGTATATGAATAACATGATGTTTTTCAATGGCAAAAATCAATGAATATTGTAAATGCACAAACAGAAATTTCTCCGCATTGCAAGGTGCAATTCTGAAATTTTTTGCTTTTTCCTACTCCTCTTAGCATGATAAAGAAGATTCAAAGAGAGTGAGATGCCAGCTCCTTTCATTCAGTCAGTAGCTTCAAACATTTCTGGACGTTTTTCAATGGCAAAAATCAATGAATATTGTAAATGCACAAACAGTGATTTCTCCACATTGCAAGGTGCAATTCTGAAATTTTTTGCTTTTTCCTGCTCCTCTTAGCATGAGAAAGAAGATTCAAAGAGAGTGAGATGCCAGCTCTTTTCATTCAGTCAGTAGCTTCAAACATTTCTGGTATATGAATAACATGATGTTTTTCAATGGCAAAAATCAATGAATATTGTAAATACACAAACAGTAATTTCTCCGCATTGCAAGGTGCAATTCTGAAATTTTTTGCTTTTTCCTGCTCCTCTTAGCATGATAAAGAAGATTCAAAGAGAGTGAGATGCCAGCTCCTTTCATTCAGTCAGTAGCTTCAAACATTTCTGGACGTTTTTCAATGGCAAAAATCAATGAATATTGTAAATGCACAAACAGTAATTTCTCCACATTGCAAGGTGCAATTCTGAAATTTTTTGCTTTTTCCTGCTCCTCTTAGCATGATAAAGAAGATTCAAAGAGAGTGAGATGCCAGCTCTTTTCATTCAGTCAGTAGCTTCAAACATTTCTGGTATATGAATAACATGATGTTTTTCAATGGCAAAAATCAATGAATATTGTAAATGCACAAACAGTAATTTCTCCGCATTGCAAGGTGCAATTCTGAAATTTTTTGCTTTTTCCTGCTCCTCTTAGCATGATAAAGAAGATTCAAAGAGAGTGAGATGCCAGCTCCTTTCATTCAGTCAGTAGCTTCAAACATTTCTGGACGTTTTTCAATGGCAAAAATCAATGAATATTGTAAATGCACAAACAGTAATTTCTCCACATTGCAAGGTGCAATTCTGAAATTTTTTGCTTTTTCCTGCTCCTCTTAGCATGATAAAGAAGATTCAAAGAGAGTGAGATGCCAGCTCTTTTCATTCAGTCAGTAGCTTCAAACATTTCTGGTATATGAATAACATGATGTTTTTCAATGGCAAAAATCAATGAATATTGTAAATGCACAAACAGTAATTTCTCCGCATTGCAAGGTGCAATTCTGAAATTTTTTGCTTTTTCCTGCTCCTCTTAGCATGATAAAGAAGATTCAAATAGAGTGAGATGCCATCTCCTTTCATTCAGTCAGTAGCTTCAAACATTTCTGGACGTTTTTCAATGGCAAAAATCAATGAATATTGTAAATGCACGAACAGTAATTTCTCCACATTGCAAGGTGCAATTCTGAAATTTTTTGCTTTTTTCTGCTCTTCTTAGCATGATAAAGAAGATTCAAAGAGAGTGAGATGCCAGCTCTTTTCATTCAGTCAGTAGCTTCAAACATTTCTGGTATATGAATAACATGATGTTTTTCAATGGCAAAAATCAATGAATATTGTAAATGCACAAACAGTAATTTCTCCGCATTGCAAGGTGCAATTCTGAAATTTTTTGCTTTTTCCTGCTCCTCTTAGCATGATAAAGAAGATTCAAAGAGAGTGAGATGCCAGCTCCTTTCATTCAGTCAGTAGCTTCAAACATTTCTGGACGTTTTTCAATGGCAAAAATCAATGAATATTGTAAATGCACAAACAGTAATTTCTCCACATTGCAAGGTGCAATTCTGAAATTTTTTGCTTTTTCCTGCTCCTCTTAGCATGATAAAGAAGATTCAAAGAGAGTGAGATGCCAGCTCTTTTCATTCAGTCAGTAGCTTCAAACATTTCTGGTATATTAATAACATGATGTTTTTCAATGGCAAAAATCAATGAATATTGTAAATGCACAAACAGTAATTTCTCCGCATTGCAAGGTGTAATTCTGAAATTTTTTGCTTTTTCCTGCTCCTCTTAGCATGATAAAGAAGATTCAAAAAGAGTGAGATGCCAGCTCCTTTCATTCAGTCAGTAGCTTCAAACATTTCTGGATGTTTTTCAATGGCAAAAATCAATGAATATTGTAAATGCACAATCAGTAATTTCTCCACATTGCAAGGTGCAATTCTGAAATTTTTTGCTTCTTCCTGCTCCTCTTAGCATGATAAAGAAGATTCAAAGAGAGTGAGATGCCAGCTCTTTTCATTCAGTCAGTAGCTTCAAACATTTCTGGTATATGAATAACATGATGTTTTTCAATGGCAAAAATCAATGAATATTGTAAATGCACAAACAGTAATTTCTCCACATTGCAAGGTGCAATTCTGAAATTTTTTGCTTTTTCCTGCTCCTCTTAGCATGATAAAGAAGATTCAAAGAGAGTGAGATGCCAGCTCTTTTCATTCAGTCAGTAGCTTCAAACATTTCTGGTATATGAATAACATGATGTTTTTCAATGGCAAAAATCAATGAATATTGTAAATGCACAAACAGTAATTTCTCCGCATTGCAAGGTGCAATTCTGAAATTTTTTGCTTTTTCCTGCTCCTCTTAGCATGATAAAGAAGATTCAAAGAGAGTGAGATGCCAGCTCCTTTCATTCAGTCAGTAGCTTCAAACATTTCTGGACGTTTTTCAATGGCAAAAATCAATGAATATTGTAAATGCACAAACAGTAATTTCTCCACATTGCAAGGTGCAATTCTGAAATTTTTTGCTTTTTCCTGCTCCTCTTAGCATGATAAAGAAGATTCAAAGAGAGTGAGATGCCAGCTCTTTTCATTCAGTCAGTAGCTTCAAACATTTCTGGTATATGAATAACATGATGTTTTTCAATGGCAAAAATCAATGAATATTGTAAATGCACAAACAGTAATTTCTCCGCATTGCAAGGTGCAATTCTGAAATTTTTTGCTTTTTCCTGCTCCTCTTAGCATGATAAAGAAGATTCAAAGAGAGTGAGATGCCAGCTCCTTTCATTCAGTCAGTAGCTTCAAACATTTCTGGACGTTTTTCAATGGCAAAAATCAATGAATATTGTAAATGCACAAACAGTAATTTCTCCACATTGCAAGGTGCAATTCTGAAATTTTTTGCTTTTTCCTGCTCCTCTTAGCATGAGAAAGAAGATTCAAAGAGAGTGAGATGCCAGCTCTTTTCATTCAGTCAGTAGCGTCAAACATTTCTGGTATATGAATAACATGATGTTTTTCAATGGCAAAAATCAATGAATATTGTAAATGCACAAACAGTAATTTCTCCGCATTGCAAGGTGCAATTCTGAAATTTTTTGCTTTTTCCTGCTCCTCTTAGCATGAAAAAGAAGATTCAAAAAGAGTGAGATGCCAGCTCCTTTCATTCAGTCAGTAGCTTCAAACATTTCTGGACGTTTTTCAATGGCAAAAATCAATGAATATTGTAAATGCACAAACAGTAATTTCTCCACATTGCAAGGTGCAATTCTGAAATTTTTTGCTTTTTCCTGCTCCTCTTAGCATGATAAAGAAGATTCAAAGAGAGTGAGATGCCAGCTCTTTTCATTCAGTCAGTAGCATCAAACATTTCTGGTATATGAATAACATGATGTTTTTCAATGGCAAAAATCAATGAATATTGTAAATGCACAAACAGTAATTTCTCCGCATTGCAAGGTGCAATTCTGAAATTTTTTGCTTTTTCCTGCTCCTCTTAGCATGATAAAGAAGATTCAAAAAGAGTGAGATGCCAGCTCCTTTCATTCAGTCAGTAGCTTCAAACATTTCTGGATGTTTTTCAATGGCAAAAATCAATGAATATTGTAAATGCACAAACAGTAATTTCTCCACATTGCAAGGTGCAATTCTGAAATTTTTTGCTTTTTCCTGCTCCTCTTAGCATGATAAAGAAGATTCAAAGAGAGTGAGATGCCAGCTCTTTTCATTCAGTCAGTAGCGTCAAACATTTCTGGTATATGAATAACATGATGTTTTTCAATGGCAAAAATCAATGAATATTGTAAATGCACAAACAGTAATTTCTCCGCATTGCAAGGTGCAATTCTGAAATTTTTTGCTTTTTCCTGCTCCTCTTAGCATGATAAAGAAGTTTCAAAAAGAGTGAGATGCCAGCTCCTTTCATTCAGTCAGTAGCTTCAAACATTTCTGGACGTTTTTCAATGGCAAAAATCAATGAATATTGTAAATGCACAAACAGTAATTTCTCCACATTGCAAGGTGCAATTCTGAAATTTTTTGCTTTTTCCTGCTCCTCTTAGCATGATAAAGAAGATTCAAAGAGAGTGAGATGCCAGCTCTTTTCATTCAGTCAGTAGCTTCAAACATTTCTGGTATATGAATAACATGATGTTTTTCATAGGCAAAAATCAATGAATATTGTAAATGCACAAACAGTAATTTCTCCGCATTGCAAGGTGCAATTCTGAAATTTTTTGCTTTTTCCTGCTCCTCTTAGCATGATAAAGAAGATTCAAAGAGAGTGAGATGCCAGCTCCTTTCATTCAGTCAGTAGCTTCAAACATTTCTGGACGTTTTTCAATGGCAAAAATCAATGAATATTGTAAATGCACAAACAGTAATTTCTCCACATTGCAAGGTGCAATTCTGCAATGTTTTGCTTTTTCCTGCTCCGCTTAGCATGATAAAGAAGATTCAAAGAGAGTGAGATGCCAGCTCTTTTCATTCAGTCAGTAGCTTCAAACATTTCTGGTATATGAATAACATGATGTTTTTCAATGGCAAAAATCAATGAATATTGTAAATGCACAAACAGTAATTTCTCCGCATTGCAAGGTGCAATTCTGAAATTTTTTGCTTTTTCCTGCTCCTCTTAGCATGATAAAGAAGATTCAAAAAGAGTGAGATGCCAGCTCCTTTCATTCAGTCAGTAGCTTCAAACATTTCTGGACGTTTTTCAATGGCAAAAATCAATGAATATTGTAAATGCACAAACAGTAATTTCTCCACATTGCAAGGTGAAATTCTGAAAGTTTTTGCTTTTTCCTGCTCCTCTTAGCATGATAAAGAAGATTCAAAGAGAGTGAGATGCCAGCTCTTTTCATTCAGTCAGTAGCTTCAAACATTTCTGGTATATGAATAACATGATGTTTTTCAATGGCAAAAATCAATGAATATTGTAAATGCACAAACAGTAATTTCTCCACATTGCAAGGTGCAATTCTGAAATTTTTTGCTTTTTCCTGCTCCTCTTAGCATGATAAAGAAGATTCAAAGAGAGTGAGATGCCAGCTCTTTTCATTCAGTCAGTAGCTTCAAACATTTCTGGTATATGAATAACATGATGTTTTTCAATGGCAAAAATCAATGAATATTGTAAATGCACAAACAGAAATTTCTCCGCATTGCAAGGTGCAATTCTGAAATTTTTTGCTTTTTCCTACTCCTCTTAGCATGATAAAGAAGATTCAAAGAGAGTGAGATGCCAGCTCCTTTCATTCAGTCAGTAGCTTCAAACATTTCTGGACGTTTTTCAATGGCAAAAATCAATGAATATTGTAAATGCACAAACAGTGATTTCTCCACATTGCAAGGTGCAATTCTGAAATTTTTTGCTTTTTCCTGCTCCTCTTAGCATGAGAAAGAAGATTCAAAGAGAGTGAGATGCCAGCTCTTTTCATTCAGTCAGTAGCTTCAAACATTTCTGGTATATGAATAACATGATGTTTTTCAATGGCAAAAATCAATGAATATTGTAAATGCACAAACAGTAATTTCTCCACATTGCAAGGTGCAATTCTGAAATTTTTTGCTTTTTCCTGCTCCTCTTAGCATGATAAAGAAGATTCAAAGAGAGTGAGATGCCAGCTCTTTTCATTCAGTCAGTAGCGTCAAACATTTCTGGTATATGAATAACATGATGTTTTTCAATGGCAAAAATCAATGAATATTGTAAATGCACAAACAGTAATTTCTCCGCATTGCAAGGTGCAATTCTGAAATTTTTTGCTTTTTCCTGCTCCTCTTAGCATGATAAAGAAGATTCAAAGAGAGTGAGAAGCCTGCTCCTTTCATTCAGTCAGTAGCTTCAAACATTTCTGGACGTTTTTCAATGGCAAAAATCAATGAATATTGTAAATGCACAAACAGTAATTTCTCCACATTGCAAGGTGCAATTCTGAAATTTTTTGATTTTTCCTGCTCCTCTTAGCATGATAAAGAAGATTCAAAGAGAGTGAGATGCCAGCTCTTTTCATTCAGTCAGTAGCTTCAAACATTTCTGGTATATGAATAACATGATGTTTTTCAATGGCAAAAATCAATGAATATTGTAAATGCACAAACAGTAATTTCTCCGCATTGCAAGGTGCAAATCTGAAATTTTTTGCTTTTTCCTGCTCCTCTTAGCATGATAAAGAAGATTCAAAGAGAGTGAGATGCCAGCTCCTTTCATTCAGTCAGTAGCTTCAAACATTTCTGGACGTTTTTCAATGGCAAAAATCAATGAATATTGTAAATGCACAAACAGTAATTTCTCCACATTGCAAGGTGCAATTCTGCAATGTTTTGCTTTTTCCTGCTCCGCTTAGCATGATAAAGAAGATTCAAAGAGAGTGAGATGCCAGCTCTTTTCATTCAGTCAGTAGCTTCAAACATTTCTGGTATATGAATAACATGATGTTTTTCAATGGCAAAAATCAATGAATATTGTAAATGCACAAACAGTAATTTCTCCGCATTGCAAGGTGCAATTCTGAAATTTTTTGCTTTTTCCTGCTCCTCTTAGCATGATAAAGAAGATTCAAAAAGAGTGAGATGCCAGCTCCTTTCATTCAGTCAGTAGCTTCAAACATTTCTGGACGTTTTTCAATGGCAAAAATCAATGAATATTGTAAATGCACAAACAGTAATTTCTCCACATTGCAAGGTGCAATTCTGAAAGTTTTTGCTTTTTCCTGCTCCTCTTAGCATGATAAAGAAGATTCAAAGAGAGTGAGATGCCAGCTCTTTTCATTCAGTCAGTAGCTTCAAACATTTCTGGTATATGAATAACATGATGTTTTTCAATGGCAAAAATCAATGAATATTGTAAATGCACAAACAGTAATTTCTCCACATTGCAAGGTGCAATTCTGAAATTTTTTGCTTTTTCCTGCTCCTCTTAGCATGATAAAGAAGATTCAAAGAGAGTGAGATGCCAGCTCTTTTCATTCAGTCAGTAGCTTCAAACATTTCTGGTATATGAATAACATGATGTTTTTCAATGGCAAAAATCAATGAATATTGTAAATGCACAAACAGAAATTTCTCCGCATTGCAAGGTGCAATTCTGAAATTTTTTGCTTTTTCCTACTCCTCTTAGCATGATAAAGAAGATTCAAAGAGAGTGAGATGCCAGCTCCTTTCATTCAGTCAGTAGCTTCAAACATTTCTGGACGTTTTTCAATGGCAAAAATCAATGAATATTGTAAATGCACAAACAGTGATTTCTCCACATTGCAAGGTGCAATTCTGAAATTTTTTGCTTTTTCCTGCTCCTCTTAGCATGAGAAAGAAGATTCAAAGAGAGTGAGATGCCAGCTCTTTTCATTCAGTCAGTAGCTTCAAACATTTCTGGTATATGAATAACATGATGTTTTTCAATGGCAAAAATCAATGAATATTGTAAATGCACAAACAGTAATTTCTCCGCATTGCAAGGTGCAATTCTGAAATTTTTTGCTTTTTCATGCTCCTCTTAGCATGATAAAGAAGATTCAAAGAGAGTGAGAAGCCTGCTCCTTTCATTCAGTCAGTAGCTTCAAACATTTCTGGACGTTTTTCAATGGCAAAAATCAATGAATATTGTAAATGCACAAACAGTAATTTCTCCACATTGCAAGGTGCAATTCTGAAATTTTTTGATTTTTCCTGCTCCTCTTAGCATGATAAAGAAGATTCAAAGAGAGTGAGATGCCAGCTCTTTTCATTCAGTCAGTAGCTTCAAACATTTCTGGTATATGAATAACATGATGTTTTTCAATGGCAAAAATCAATGAATATTGTAAATGCACAAACAGTAATTTCTCCGCATTGCAAGGTGCAATTCTGAAATTTTTTGCTTTTTCCTGCTCCTCTTAGCATGATAAAGAAGATTCAAAGAGAGTGAGATGCCAGCTCCTTTCATTCAGTCAGTAGCTTCAAACATTTCTGGACGTTTTTCAATGGCAAAAATCAATGAATATTGTAAATGCACAAACAGTAATTTCTCCACATTGCAAGGTGCAATTCTGCAATGTTTTGCTTTTTCCTGCTCCGCTTAGCATGATAAAGAAGATTCAAAGAGAGTGAGATGCCAGCTCTTTTCATTCAGTCAGTAGCTTCAAACATTTCTGGTATATGAATAACATGATGTTTTTCAATGGCAAAAATCAATGAATATTGTAAATGCACAAACAGTAATTTCTCCGCATTGCAAGGTGCAATTCTGAAATTTTTTGCTTTTTCCTGCTCCTCTTAGCATGATAAAGAAGATTCAAAAAGAGTGAGATGCCAGCTCGTTTCATTCAGTCAGTAGCTTCAAACATTTCTGGACGTTTTTCAATGGCAAAAATCAATGAATATTGTAAATGCACAAACAGTAATTTCTCCACATTGCAAGGTGCAATTCTGAAAGTTTTTGCTTTTTCCTGCTCCTCTTAGCATGATAAAGAAGATTCAAAGAGAGTGAGATGCCAGCTCTTTTCATTCAGTCAGTAGCTTCAAACATTTCTGGTATATGAATAACATGATGTTTTTCAATGGCAAAAATCAATGAATATTGTAAATGCACAAACAGTAATTTCTCCACATTGCAAGGTGCAATTCTGAAATTTTTTGCTTTTTCCTGCTCCTCTTAGCATGATAAAGAAGATTCAAAGAGAGTGAGATGCCAGCTCTTTTCATTCAGTCAGTAGCTTCAAACATTTCTGGTATATGAATAACATGATGTTTTTCAATGGCAAAAATCAATGAATATTGTAAATGCACAAACAGAAATTTCTCCGCATTGCAAGGTGCAATTCTGAAATTTTTTGCTTTTTCCTACTCCTCTTAGCATGATAAAGAAGATTCAAAGAGAGTGAGATGCCAGCTCCTTTCATTCAGTCAGTAGCTTCAAACATTTCTGGACGTTTTTCAATGGCAAAAATCAATGAATATTGTAAATGCACAAACAGTGATTTCTCCACATTGCAAGGTGCAATTCTGAAATTTTTTGCTTTTTCCTGCTCCTCTTAGCATGAGAAAGAAGATTCAAAGAGAGTGAGATGCCAGCTCTTTTCATTCAGTCAGTAGCTTCAAACATTTCTGGTATATGAATAACATGATGTTTTTCAATGGCAAAAATCAATGAATATTGTAAATGCACAAACAGTAATTTCTCCGCATTGCAAGGTGCAATTCTGAAATTTTTTGCTTTTTCATGCTCCTCTTAGCATGATAAAGAAGATTCAAAGAGAGTGAGAAGCCTGCTCCTTTCATTCAGTCAGTAGCTTCAAACATTTCTGGACGTTTTTCAATGGCAAAAATCAATGAATATTGTAAATGCACAAACAGTAATTTCTTCACATTGCAAGGTGCAATTCTGAAATTTTTTGATTTTTCCTGCTCCTCTTAGCATGATAAAGAAGATTCAAAGAGAGTGAGATGCCAGCTCTTTTCATTCAGTCAGTAGCTTCAAACATTTCTGGTATATGAATAACATGATGTTTTTCAATGGCAAAAATCAATGAATATTGTAAATGCACAAACAGTAATTTCTCCGCATTGCAAGGTGCAATTCTGAAATTTTTTGCTTTTTCCTGCTCCTCTTAGCATGATAAAGAAGATTCAAAGAGAGTGAGATGCCAGCTCCTTTCATTCAGTCAGTAGCTTCAAACATTTCTGGACGTTTTTCAATGGCAAAAATCAATGAATATTGTAAATGCACAAACAGTAATTTCTCCACATTGCAAGGTGCAATTCTGCAATGTTTTGCTTTTTCCTGCTCCGCTTAGCATGATAAAGAAGATTCAAAGAGAGTGAGATGCCAGCTCTTTTCATTCAGTCAGTAGCTTCAAACATTTCTGGTATATGAATAACATGATGTTTTTCAATGGCAAAAATCAATGAATATTGTAAATGCACAAACAGTAATTTCTCCGCATTGCAAGGTGCAATTCTGAAATTTTTTGCTTTTTCCTGCTCCTCTTAGCATGATAAAGAAGATTCAAAAAGAGTGAGATGCCAGCTCGTTTCATTCAGTCAGTAGCTTCAAACATTTCTGGACGTTTTTCAACGGCAAAAATCAATGAATATTGTAAATGCACAAACAGTAATTTCTCCACATTGCAAGGTGCAATTCTGAAAGTTTTTGCTTTTTCCTGCTCCTCTTAGCATGATAAAGAAGATTCAAAGAGAGTGAGATGCCAGCTCTTTTCATTCAGTCAGTAGCTTCAAACATTTCTGGTATATGAATAACATGATGTTTTTCAATGGCAAAAATCAATGAATATTGTAAATGCACAAACAGTAATTTCTCCACATTGCAAGGTGCAATTCTGAAATTTTTTGCTTTTTCCTGCTCCTCTTAGCATGATAAAGAAGATTCAAAGAGAGTGAGATGCCAGCTCTTTTCATTCAGTCAGTAGCTTCAAACATTTCTGGTATATGAATAACATGATGTTTTTCAATGGCAAAAATCAATGAATATTGTAAATGCACAAACAGAAATTTCTCCGCATTGCAAGGTGCAATTCTGAAATTTTTTGCTTTTTCCTACTCCTCTTAGCATGATAAAGAAGATTCAAAGAGAGTGAGATGCCAGCTCCTTTCATTCAGTCAGTAGCTTCAAACATTTCTGGACGTTTTTCAATGGCAAAAATCAATGAATATTGTAAATGCACAAACAGTGATTTCTCCACATTGCAAGGTGCAATTCTGAAATTTTTTGCTTTTTCCTGCTCCTCTTAGCATGAGAAAGAATATTCAAAGAGAGTGAGATGCCAGCTCTTTTCATTCAGTCAGTAGCTTCAAACATTTCTGGTATATGAATAACATGATGTTTTTCAATGGCAAAAATCAATGAATATTGTAAATGCACAAACAGTAATTTCTCCGCATTGCAAGGTGCAATTCTGAAATTTTTTGCTTTTTCCTGCTCCTCTTAGCATGATAAAGAAGATTCAAAGAGAGTGAGATGCCAGCTCCTTTCATTCAGCCAGTAGCTTCAAACATTTCTGGACGTTTTTCAATGGCAAAAATCAATGAATATTGTAAATGCACAAACAGTAATTTCTCCACATTGCAAGGTGCAATTCTGAAATTTTTTGCTTTTTCCTGCTCCTCTTAGCATGATAAAGAAGATTCAAAGAGAGTGAGATGCCAGCTCTTTTCATTCAGTCAGTAGCTTCAAACATTTCTGGTATATGAATAACATGATGTTTTTCAATGGCAAAAATCAATGAATATTGTAAATGCACAAACAGTAATTTCTCCGCATTGCAAGGTGCAATTCTGAAATTTTTTGCTTTTTCCTGCTCCTCTTAGCATGATAAAGAAGATTCAAAGAGAGTGAGATGCCAGCTCCTTTCATTCAGTCAGTAGCTTCAAACATTTCTGGACGTTTTTCAATGGCAAAAATCAATGAATATTGTAAATGCACAAACAGTAATTTCTCCACATTGCAAGGTGCAATTCTGAAATTTTTTGCTTTTTCCTGCTCCACTTAGCATGATAAAGAAGATTCAAAGAGAGTGAGATGCCAGCTCTTTTCATTCAGTCAGTAGCTTCAAACATTTCTGGTATATGAATAACATGATGTTTTTCAATGGCAAAAATCAATGAATATTGTAAATGCACAAACAGTAATTTCTCCGCATTGCAAGGTGCAATTCTGAAATTTTTTGCTTTTTCCTGCTCCTCTTAGCATGATAAAGAAGATTCAAATAGAGTGAGATGCCATCTCCTTTCATTCAGTCAGTAGCTTCAAACATTTCTGGACGTTTTTCAATGGCAAAAATCAATGAATATTGTAAATGCACGAACAGTAATTTCTCCACATTGCAAGGTGCAATTCTGAAATTTTTTGCTTTTTTCTGCTCTTCTTAGCATGATAAAGAAGATTCAAAGAGAGTGAGATGCCAGCTCTTTTCATTCAGTCAGTAGCTTCAAACATTTCTGGTATATGAATAACATGATGTTTTTCAATGGCAAAAATCAATGAATATTGTAAATGCACAAACAGTAATTTCTCCGCATTGCAAGGTGCAATTCTGAAATTTTTTGCTTTTTCCTGCTCCTCTTAGCATGATAAAGAAGATTCAAAGAGAGTGAGATGCCAGCTCCTTTCATTCAGTCAGTAGCTTCAAACATTTCTGGACGTTTTTCAATGGCAAAAATCAATGAATATTGTAAATGCACAAACAGTAATTTCTCCACATTGCAAGGTGCAATTCTGAAATTTTTTGCTTTTTCCTGCTCCTCTTAGCATGATAAAGAAGATTCAAAGAGAGTGAGATGCCAGCTCTTTTCATTCAGTCAGTAGCTTCAAACATTTCTGGTATATTAATAACATGATGTTTTTCAATGGCAAAAATCAATGAATATTGTAAATGCACAAACAGTAATTTCTCCGCATTGCAAGGTGTAATTCTGAAATTTTTTGCTTTTTCCTGCTCCTCTTAGCATGATAAAGAAGATTCAAAAAGAGTGAGATGCCAGCTCCTTTCATTCAGTCAGTAGCTTCAAACATTTCTGGATGTTTTTCAATGGCAAAAATCAATGAATATTGTAAATGCACAATCAGTAATTTCTCCACATTGCAAGGTGCAATTCTGAAATTTTTTGCTTCTTCCTGCTCCTCTTAGCATGATAAAGAAGATTCAAAGAGAGTGAGATGCCAGCTCTTTTCATTCAGTCAGTAGCTTCAAACATTTCTGGTATATGAATAACATGATGTTTTTCAATGGCAAAAATCAATGAATATTGTAAATGCACAAACAGTAATTTCTCCACATTGCAAGGTGCAATTCTGAAATTTTTTGCTTTTTCCTGCTCCTCTTAGCATGATAAAGAAGATTCAAAGAGAGTGAGATGCCAGCTCTTTTCATTCAGTCAGTAGCTTCAAACATTTCTGGTATATGAATAACATGATGTTTTTCAATGGCAAAAATCAATGAATATTGTAAATGCACAAACAGTAATTTCTCCGCATTGCAAGGTGCAATTCTGAAATTTTTTGCTTTTTCCTGCTCCTCTTAGCATGATAAAGAAGATTCAAAGAGAGTGAGATGCCAGCTCCTTTCATTCAGTCAGTAGCTTCAAACATTTCTGGACGTTTTTCAATGGCAAAAATCAATGAATATTGTAAATGCACAAACAGTAATTTCTCCACATTGCAAGGTGCAATTCTGAAATTTTTTGCTTTTTCCTGCTCCTCTTAGCATGATAAAGAAGATTCAAAGAGAGTGAGATGCCAGCTCTTTTCATTCAGTCAGTAGCTTCAAACATTTCTGGTATATGAATAACATGATGTTTTTCAATGGCAAAAATCAATGAATATTGTAAATGCACAAACAGTAATTTCTCCGCATTGCAAGGTGCAATTCTGAAATTTTTTGCTTTTTCCTGCTCCTCTTAGCATGATAAAGAAGATTCAAAGAGAGTGAGATGCCAGCTCCTTTCATTCAGTCAGTAGCTTCAAACATTTCTGGATGTTTTTCAATGGCAAAAATCAATGAATATTGTAAATGCACAAACAGTAATTTCTCCACATTGCAAGGTGCAATTCTGAAATTTTTTGCTTTTTCCTGCTCCTCTTAGCATGATAAAGAAGATTCAAAGAGAGTGAGATGCCAGCTCTTTTCATTCAGTCAGTAGCTTCAAACATTTCTGGTATATGAATAACATGATGTTTTTCAATGGCAAAAATCAATGAATATTGTAAATGCACAAACAGTAATTTCTCCGCATTGCAAGGTGCAATTCTGAAATTTTTTGCTTTTTCCTGCTCCTCTTAGCATGATAAAGAAGATTCAAAGAGAGTGAGATGCCAGCTCCTTTCATTCAGTCAGTAGCTTCAAACATTTCTGGACGTTTTTCAATGGCAAAAATCAATGAATATTGTAAATGCACAAACAGTAATTTCTCCACATTGCAAGGTGCAATTCTGAAATTTTTTGCTTTTTCCTGCTCCTCTTAGCATGAGAAAGAAGATTCAAAGAGAGTGAGATGCCAGCTCTTTTCATTCAGTCAGTAGCGTCAAACATTTCTGGTATATGAATAACATGATGTTTTTCAATGGCAAAAATCAATGAATATTGTAAATGCACAAACAGTAATTTCTCCGCATTGCAAGGTGCAATTCTGAAATTTTTTGCTTTTTCCTGCTCCTCTTAGCATGATAAAGAAGATTCAAAAAGAGTGAGATGCCAGCTCCTTTCATTCAGTCAGTAGCTTCAAACATTTCTGGACGTTTTTCAATGGCAAAAATCAATGAATATTGTAAATGCACAAACAGTAATTTCTCCACATTGCAAGGTGCAATTCTGAAATTTTTTGCTTTTTCCTGCTCCTCTTAGCATGATAAAGAAGATTCAAAGAGAGTGAGATGCCAGCTCTTTTCATTCAGTCAGTAGCATCAAACATTTCTGGTATATGAATAACATGATGTTTTTCAATGGCAAAAATCAATGAATATTGTAAATGCACAAACAGTAATTTCTCCGCATTGCAAGGTGCAATTCTGAAATTTTTTGCTTTTTCCTGCTCCTCTTAGCATGATAAAGAAGATTCAAAAGAGTGAGATGCCAGCTCCTTTCATTCAGTCAGTAGCTTCAAACATTTCTGGATGTTTTTCAATGGCAAAAATCAATGAATATTGTAAATGCACAAACAGTAATTTCTCCACATTGCAAGGTGCAATTCTGAAATTTTTTGCTTTTTCCTGCTCCTCTTAGCATGATAAAGAAGATTCAAAGAGAGTGAGATGCCAGCTCTTTTCATTCAGTCAGTAGCTTCAAACATTTCTGGTATATGAATAACATGATGTTTTTCAATGGCAAAAATCAATGAATATTGTAAATGCACAAACAGTAATTTCTCCGCATTGCAAGGTGCAATTCTGAAATTTTTTGCTTTTTCCTGCTCCTCTTAGCATGATAAAGAAGTTTCAAAAAGAGTGAGATGCCAGCTCCTTTCATTCAGTCAGTAGCTTCAAACATTTCTGGACGTTTTTCAATGGCAAAAATCAATGAATATTGTAAATGCACAAACAGTAATTTCTCCACATTGCAAGGTGCAATTCTGAAATTTTTTGCTTTTTCCTGCTCCTCTTAGCATGATAAAGAAGATTCAAAGAGAGTGAGATGCCAGCTCTTTTCATTCAGTCAGTAGCTTCAAACATTTCTGGTATATGAATAACATGATGTTTTTCAATGGCAAAAATCAATGAATATTGTAAATGCACAAACAGTAATTTCTCCGCATTGCAAGGTGCAATTCTGAAATTTTTTGCTTTTTCCTGCTCCTCTTAGCATGATAAAGAAGATTCAAAGAGAGTGAGATGCCAGCTCCTTTCATTCAGTCAGTAGCTTCAAACATTTCTGGACGTTTTTCAATGGCAAAAATCAATGAATATTGTAAATGCACAAACAGTAATTTCTCCACATTGCAAGGTGCAATTCTGAAATTTTTTGCTTTTTCCTGCTCCTCTTAGCATGAGAAAGAAGATTCAAAGAGAGTGAGATGCCAGCTCTTTTCATTCAGTCAGTAGCTTCAAACATTTCTGGTATATGAATAACATGATGTTTTTCAATGGCAAAAATCAATGAAAATTGTAAATGCACAAACAGTAATTTCTCCGCATTGCAAGGTGCAATTCTGAAATTTTTTGCTTTTTCCTGCTCCTCTTAGCATGATAAAGAAGATTCAAAAAGAGTGAGATGCCAGCTCCTTTCATTCAGTCAGTAGCTTCAAACATTTCCTGGTATATGAATAAACATGATGTTTTTCAATGGCAAAAATCAATGAATATTGTAAATGCACAAACAGTAATTTCTCCACATTGCAAGGTGCAATTCTGAAATTTTTTGCTTTTTCCGGCTCCTCTTAGCATGATAAAGAAGAATCAAAGAGAGTGAGATGCCAGCTCTTTTCATTCAGTCAGTAGCTTCAAACATTTCTGGTATATGAATAACATGATGTTTTTCAATGGCAAAAATCAATGAATATTGTAAATGCACAAACAGTAATTTCTCCGCATTGCAAGGTGCAATTCTGAAATTTTTTGCTTTTTCCTGCTCCTCTTAGCATGATAAAGAAGATTCAAAGAGAGTGAGATGCCAGCTCCTTTCATTCAGTCAGTAGCTTCAAACATTTCTGGACGTTTTACAATGGCAAAAATCAATGAATATTGTAAATGCACAAACAGTAATTTCTCCGCATTGCAAGGTGCAATTCTGAAATTTTTTGCTTTTTCCTGCTCCTCTTAGCATGATAAAGAAGATTCAAAAAGAGTGAGATGCCAGCTCCTTTCATTCAGTCAGTAGCTTCAAACATTTCTGGACGTTTTTCAATGGCAAAAATCAATGAATATTGTAAATGCACAAACAGTAATTTCTCCACATTGCAAGGTGCAATTCTGAAATTTTTTGCTTTTTCCTGCTCCTCTTAGCATGATAAAGAAGATTCAAAGAGAGTGAGATGCCACCTCTTTTCATTCAGTCAGTAGCATCAAACATTTCTGGTATATGAATAACATGATGTTTTTCAATGGCAAAAATCAATGAATATTGTAAATGCACAAACAGTAATTTCTCCGCATTGCAAGGTGCAATTCTGAAATTTTTTGCTTTTTCCTGCTCCTCTTAGCATGATAAAGAAGATTCAAAGAGAGTGAGATGCCAGCTCCTTTCATTCAGTCAGTAGCTTCAAACATTTCTGGACGTTTTTCAATGGCAAAAATCAATGAATATTGTAAATGCACAAACAGTAATTTCTCCACATTGCAAGGTGCAATTCTGAAATTTTTTGCTTTTTCCTGCTCCTCTTAGCATGATAAAGAAGATTCAAAGAGAGTGAGATGCCAGCTCTTTTCATTCAGTCAGTAGCTTCAAACATTTCTGGTATATGAATAACATAATGTTTTTCAATGGCAAAAATCAATGAATATTGTAAATGCACAAACAGTAATTTCTCCGCATTGCAAGGTGCAATTCTGAAATTTTTTGCTTTTTCCTGCTCCTCTTAGCATGATAAAGAAGATTCAAAGAGAGTGAGATGCCAGCTCCTTTCATTCAGTCAGTAGCTTCAAACATTTCTGGACGTTTTTCAATGGCAAAAATCAATGAATATTGTAAATGCACAAACAGTAATTTCTCCACATTGCAAGGTGCAATTCTGAAATTTTTTGCTTTTTCCTGCTCCTCTTAGCATGAGAAAGAAGATTCAAAGAGAGTGAGATGCCAGCTCTTTTCATTCAGTCAGTAGCTTCAAACATTTCTGGTATATGAATAACATGATGTTTTTCAATGGCAAAAATCAATGAAAATTGTAAATGCACAAACAGTAATTTCTCCGCATTGCAAGGTGCAATTCTGAAATTTTTTGCTTTTTCCTGCTCCTCTTAGCATGATAAAGAAGATTCAAAAAGAGTGAGATGCCAGCTCCTTTCATTCAGTCAGTAGCTTCAAACATTTCTGGACGTTTTTCAATGGCAAAAATCAATGAATATTGTAAATGCACAAACAGTAATTTCTCCACATTGCAAGGTGCAATTCTGAAATTTTTTGCTTTTTCCTGCTCCTCTTAGCATGATAAAGAAGAATCAAAGAGAGTGAGATGCCAGCTCTTTTCATTCAGTCAGTAGCGTCAAACATTTCTGGTATATGAATAACATGATGTTTTTCAATGGCAAAAATCAATGAATATTGTAAATGCACAAACAGTAATTTCTCCGCATTGCAAGGTGCAATTCTGAATTTTTTTGCTTTTTCCTGCTCCTCTTAGCATGATAAAGAAGTTTCAAAAAGAGTGAGATGCCAGCTCCTTTCATTCAGTCAGTAGCTTCAAACATTTCTGGACGTTTTTCAATGGCAAAAATCAATGAATATTGTAAATGCACAAACAGTAATTTCTCCACATTGCAAGGTGCAATTCTGAAATTTTTTGCTTTTTCCTGCTCCTCTTAGCATGATAAAGAAAATTCAAAGAGAGTGAGATGCCAGCTCTTTTCATTCAGTCAGTAGCTTCAAACATTTCTGGTATATGAATAACATAATGTTTTTCAATGGCAAAAATCAATGAATATTGTAAATGCACAAACAGTAATTTCTCCGCATTGCAAGGTGCAATTCTGAAATTTTTTGCTTTTTCCTGCTCCTCTTAGCATGATAAAGAAGATTCAAAGAGAGTGAGATGCCAGCTCCTTTCATTCAGTCAGTAGCTTCAAACATTTCTGGTATATGAATAACATGATGTTTTTCAATGGCAAAAATCAATGAATATTGTAAATGCACAAACAGTAATTTCTCCGCATTGCAAGGTGCAATTCTGAAATTTTTTGCTTTTTCCTGCTCCTCTTAGCATGATAAAGAAGATTCAAAGAGAGTGAGATGCCAGCTCCTTTCATTCAGTCAGTAGCTTCAAACATTTCTGTACGTTTTTCAATGGCAAAAATCAATGAATATTGTAAATGCACAAACAGTAATTTCTCCACATTGCAAGGTGCAATTCTGAAATTTTTTGCTTTTTCCTGCTCCTCTTATCATGATAAAGAAGAATCAAAGAGAGTGAGATGCCAGCTCTTTTCATTCAGTCAGTAGCTTCAAACATTTCTGGTATATGAATAACATGATGTTTTTCAATGGCAAAAATCAATGAATATTGTAAATGCACAAACAGTAATTTCTCTGCATTGCAAGGTGCAATTCTGAAATTTTTTGCTTTTTCCTGCTCCTCTTAGCATGATAAAGAAGATTCAAAGAGAGTGAGATGCCAGCTCCTTTCATTCAGTCAGTAGCTTCAAACATTTCTGGACGTTTTTCAATGGCAAAAATCAATGAATATTGTAAATGCACAAACAGTAATTTCTCCACATTGCAAGGTGCAATTCTGAAATTTTTTGCTTTTTCCTGCTCCTCTTAGCATGAGAAAGAAGATTCAAAGAGATTGAGATGCCAGCTCTTTTCATTCAGTCAGTAGCTTCAAACATTTCTGGTATATGAATAACATGATGTTTTTCAATGGCAAAAATCAATGAATATTGTAAATGCACAAACAGTAATTTCTCCGCATTGCAAGGTGCAATTCTGAAATTTTTTGCTTTTTCCTGCTCCTCTTAGCATGATAAAGAAGATTCAAAAAGAGTGAGATGCCAGTTCCTTTCATTCAGTCAGTAGCTTCAAACATTTCTGGACGTTTTTCAATGGCAAAAATCAATGAATATTGTAAATGCACAGACAGTAATTTCTCCACATTGCAAGGTGCAATTCTGAAATTTTTTGCTTTTTCCTGCTCCTCTTAGCATGATAAAGAAGATTCAAAGAGAGTGAGATGCCAGCTCTTTTCATTCAGTCAGTAGCTTCAAACATTTCTGGTGTATGAATAACATGATGTTTTTCAATGGCAAAAATCAATGAATATTGTAAATGCACAAACAGTAATTTCTCCGCATTGCAAGGTGCAATTCTGAAATTTTTTGCTTTTTCCTGCTCCTCTTAGCATGATAAAGAAGATTCAAAGAGAGTGAGATGCCAGCTCCTTTCATTCAGTCAGTAGCTTCAAACATTTCTGAACGTTTTACAATGGCAAAAATCAATGAATATTGTAAATGCACAAACAGTAATTTCTCCGCATTGCAAGGTGCAATTCTGAAATTTTTTGCTTTTTCCTGCTCCTCTTAGCATGATAAAGAAGATTCAAAAAGAGTGAGATGCCAGCTCCTTTCATTCAGTCAGTAGCTTCAAACATTTCTGGACGTTTTTCAATGGCAAAAATCAATGAATATTGTAAATGCACAAACAGTAATTTCTCCACATTGCAAGGTGCAATTCTGAAATTTTTTGCTTTTTCCTGCTCCTCTTAGCATGATAAAGAAGAATCAAAGAGAGTGAGATGCCAGCTCTTTTCATTCAGTCAGTAGCTTCAAACATTTCTGGTATATGAATAACATGATGTTTTTCAATGGCAAAAATCAATGAATATTGTAAATGCACAAACAGTAATTTCTCCGCATTGCAAGGTGCAATTCTGAAATTTTTTGCTTTTTCCTGCTCCTCTTAGCATGATAAAGAAGTTTCAAAAAGAGTGAGATGCCAGCTCCTTTCATTCAGTCAGTAGCTTCAAACATTTCTGGACGTTTTTCAATGGCAAAAATCAATGAATATTGTAAATGCACAAACAGTAATTTCTCCACATTGCAAGGTGCAATTCTGAAATTTTTTGCTTTTTCCTGCTCCTCTTAGCATGATAAAGAAGATTCAAAGAGAGTGAGATGCCAGCTCTTTTCATTCAGTCAGTAGCTTCAAACATTTCTGGTATATGAATAACATAATGTTTTTCAATGGCAAAAATCAATGAATATTGTAAATGCACAAACAGTAATTTCTCCGCATTGCAAGGTGCAATTCTGAAATTTTTTGCTTTTTCCTGCTCCTCTTAGCATGATAAAGAAGATTCAAAGAGAGTGAGATGCCAGCTCCTTTCATTCAGTCAGTAGCTTCAAACATTTCTGGACGTTTTTCAATGGCAAAAATCAATGAATATTGTAAATGCACAAACAGTAATTTCTCCACATTGCAAGGTGCAATTCTGAAATTTTTTGCTTTTTCCTGCTCCTCTTAGCATGAGAAAGAAGATTCAAAGAGAGTGAGATGCCAGCTCTTTTCATTCAGTCAGTAGCTTCAAACATTTCTGGTATATGAATAACATGATGTTTTTCAATGGCAAAAATCAATGAAAATTGTAAATGCACAAACAGTAATTTCTCCGCATTGCAAGGTGCAATTCTGAAATTTTTTGCTTTTTCCTGCTCCTCTTAGCATGATAAAGAAGATTCAAAAAGAGTGAGATGCCAGCTCCTTTCATTCAGTCAGTAGCTTCAAACATTTCTGGACGTTTTTCAATGGCAAAAATCAATGAATATTGTAAATGCACAAACAGTAATTTCTCCACATTGCAAGGTGCAATTCTGAAATTTTTTGCTTTTTCCTGCTCCTCTTAGCATGATAAAGAAGAATCAAAGAGAGTGAGATGCCAGCTCTTTTCATTCAGTCAGTAGCTTCAAACATTTCTGGTATATGAATAACATGATGTTTTTCAATGGCAAAAATCAATGAATATTGTAAATGCACAAACAGTAATTTCTCCGCATTGCAAGGTGCAATTCTGAAATTTTTTGCTTTTTCCTGCTCCTCTTAGCATGATAAAGAAGATTCAAAGAGAGTGAGATGCCAGCTCCTTTCATTCAGTCAGTAGCTTCAAACATTTCTGGACGTTTTTCAATGGCAAAAATCAATGAATATTGTAAATGCACAAACAGTAATTTCTCCACATTGCAAGGTGCAATTCTGAAATTTTTTGCTTTTTCCTGCTCCTCTTATCATGATAAAGAAGAATCAAAGAGAGTGAGATGCCAGCTCTTTTCATTCAGTCAGTAGCTTCAAACATTTCTGGTATATGAATAACATGATGTTTTTCAATGGCAAAAATCAATGAATATTGTAAATGCACAAACAGTAATTTCTCCGCATTGCAAGGTGCAATTCTGAAATTTTTTGCTTTTTCCTGCTCCTCTTAGCATGATAAAGAAGATTCAAAGAGAGTGAGATGCCAGCTCCTTTCATTCAGTCAGTAGCTTCAAACATTTCTGGACGTTTTTCAATGGCAAAAATCAATGAATATTGTAAATGCACAAACAGTAATTTCTCCACATTGCAAGGTGCAATTCTGAAATTTTTTGCTTTTTCCTGCTCCTCTTAGCATGAGAAAGAAGATTCAAAGAGATTGAGATGCCAGCTCTTTTCATTCAGTCAGTAGCTTCAAACATTTCTGGTATATGAATAACATGATGTTTTTCAATGGCAAAAATCAATGAATATTGTAAATGCACAAACAGTAATTTCTCCGCATTGCAAGGTGCAATTCTGAAATTTTTTGCTTTTTCCTGCTCCTCTTAGCATGATAAAGAAGATTCAAAAAGAGTGAGATGCCAGTTCCTTTCATTCAGTCAGTAGCTTCAAACATTTCTGGACGTTTTTCAATGGCAAAAATCAATGAATATTGTAAATGCACAGACAGTAATTTCTCCACATTGCAAGGTGCAATTCTGAAATTTTTTGTTTTTTCCTGCTCCTCTTAGCATGATAAAGAAGATTCAAAGAGAGTGAGATGCCAGCTCTTTTCATTCAGTCAGTAGCTTCAAACATTTCTGGTATATGAATAACATGATGTTTTTCAATGGCAAAAATCAATGAATATTGTAAATGCACAAACAGTAATTTCTCCGCATTGCAAGGTGCAATTCTGAAATTTTTTGCTTTTTCCTGCTCCTCTTAGCATGATAAAGAAGATTCAAAGAGAGTGAGATGCCAGCTCCTTTCATTCAGTCAGTAGCTTCAAACATTTCTGAACGTTTTACAATGGCAAAAATCAATGAATATTGTAAATGCACAAACAGTAATTTCTCCGCATTGCAAGGTGCAATTCTGAAATTTTTTGCTTTTTCCTGCTCCTCTTAGCATGATAAAGAAGATTCAAAAAGAGTGAGATGCCAGCTCCTTTCATTCAGTCAGTAGCTTCAAACATTTCTGGAC
>NW_027365999.1:0-84944 GCF_046119375.1 Phyllobates terribilis
ATAAAGCATAGTAAGAAATAAATCATATTACTACGACATAATGCAACAAAACACACCATAGGGCTTAATCAAGACTGTTGGAACTCTACGATGGTAAACATATTTCTAACTAACCAGATTGTTGTACTCTCCCGAGAAATATGATGTGTTTGGATCCACCCCTTGATGCATGTGTTCCTCATGCTTAGAATGACTAGATTCATCACCCTCTTCATGTTTTACTCTCTCAATATTCATTTTCTTAAACTTTGATAAGAAAAACTTCTTCATTTTTTGTAGAATGCAGAGAAATGTTCTGAATGGATTGGTGAATGAAGATGGTGAGGTGTAGGGGTATAAATAGGTGAAGATGAAGCTCATTTATGGATGAAAAGTGGTCAAAGTTGCAGATTTGGGTCATTTCATTGCAGTCTTCAGCCATGGACACATCAAAACAGAGATATGGGCTTGATACGACAGTCTAATTCTGGGTTTGCAGAGTAGCTTGAGGTGCATGACGGGTACCACCACCTCCATCGTCACGATAGCCTCTGGGGGTGTCCAGAATTAAACCTCATAAGACCTTCGTTCTGCTAATTTAGCTCATTTCTCTCTTTCCGTAGTTCATCGATAGCCTCTTGGGCTCTCTTACAGAACGGTGGATTGATCCATTCTGTAAAATTGCAACCTTCTTCGTTATTTGTATGTGCCAAATTCTGGACACCCCCAGAATCTTCTACCAAAGTTCCACCGACCCTTCACGGTTTATTGAACTAAAGGAAAACCGCAGTGACAGACTTTGTTTGATGTGGCTGATGAAGATGATGAAGAAGCCATCTGCTAGGAGATTGATTGATGAATGTGGAATGGAGCTTGTGGATCTTGTGGGTGTGGAAACAACTACATAGGAGTCACTCTTTTATAGGGGTTGTGGAAAATGGTTATGAAGTACGGGTTGAAGAATAGGCATTGTGTTATACAACTGTATGTGTGCTGTAACCAGCTTTTATCCATTGTGGGTGTAATACAGCTGTAAACAGCTATGAATTTTAGAAATCAAATATCCAAGACATAACATACCAATGTGAGTCTATACAAAATTGACTAAAAAGTAGAAATAAGTATGGGGATGAATTCAAGTGCCACTTAATGGCACAAGATCTCAATATAGGTCATTAGATATCACACAATATTGTTAAAACCACCTAATATATCAGTACTTTCCACATTTCAGGCCTCTTCAATCACCTGGATGGAGCCAGGATGCTCCAAAGCCATGAGAATCTAAATGGTGCCATCCTGAGAGACCGTCAGTAGTAGGGGGGTATGGAGCAATCCTCGACAGGATGACCGCTTGTGATGTAAGTACATTCTTATCCTACAATTATTACCTAATTAATCACACTTAATGCTAAATTAATTCAATTTGTATGTTATGCGTAGCTTGATTGGATGCCATACGGTCATCTTGACTTCAATAACACGACATTACGTCCCTCCCTATTCCATGGGGTCCTGACATTGCTGCACCACACAGAGCCGTACATGCCAGACTGGGTGGCGCGTCAATTTGGGCGTACGCAACGGATCCCAAATCCGGTGATTGATCCTATTAGAGCTCATAGACTACCCAAGACATTGGCATACAAGGTGGACTATGATCAAGGGTATTAGATATGGAGTTCTCAAGGATGGCATACCTTATCCATCGAGGAATTAGGTGCTTCCGCTAATGTGCCATGGCAGTCCGAGGAGCCTTACATGTCTTGGTTCTTAGAAAGGAAGCACCCTTACATTACTTCTTCTGATGTGAGATCATACCAGGTAATAATATGAATTTTCATTCTTAAATTGTGATTTTTAATATTTATTTTTTCTACTACATCCTATATTTTATACTTGTCAAGCAGAGTGCCAGCCGAGTACACGAGTACCTTCCATTTTACGATGATCACCACCATAGGAGCGGGTAGATGAGGTATATGAGGCAGTAAGGAAGTCGGTTGATGAGTTTTACCCTTTCTATAACCGGCCAAACCATTGATGAGCATGGAGTTGTTTGAAATTGTTTTGTATATGTTTATGTTTTGGATTTGGTTTATGTTATGGATTAGGTGTATGTTTTGGCCATTGTTGACATTTAGTGTGAAGAACTTTGTGATTTCAAGTGTTGGATTTGCTCGTTTTAGTTATATGTGTTGTTTCTTTATTTTAACTATGATATTCATTTCACAAACCTCAACATCCACCTTAATGAATTGAAAATTGGTTATAGGCCCACAATAAGCAAACTCAAATAGTTACGTATCTTAATAATGCTATAGGCTTGTAAAACATATTATTTTTTGTCAAAATATAATTAAAAAGACTACATATGTGTTATATTTTGTAAAAAAACTAATCAAAAGTGATTTATCGTATGCCAATTGGCATTTACACAGAACCGAGGGTTTAAGGGAGTGCCAAACCGGCGATTTACGACGTTGACTAACCGGCGGTTAGTGCCAGCTATTAACCGGCGGTAGGTTCCACCTACTAACCGACGGTTTGTGGCTGCTACATACCGGCGGTTAATAACAGCGAGGAACCGCTGGTTATTACGTGGTAGAAACCGTCGGTTCCTGCGCTACGTTAGAAAGCAAAAAAAAAATGCGTCCAAAAGAATTGCCGTAATTTTATGCTTGAGTTGTATTTATATAGTCAATACTAGTGTAACTCGCGTATCATGCACGCGATTTATTTAATATTATTTAGAATAAAATCTTTTATAGTTATGTCATAGTTTTTAAATTTACATAAATAAATAATGATAATAAAATAATATCAATATTGAGTCACCTTATAACTAAATATCTTTTTTCATATACAATAAATAGTGATTGTAATTATACGTATAATAATTTTTTTGTAATTATAATTTTGTTTATTCTTTATTTTAGTCATTTTTCTATTATTCTTTAGAAGATATCATTGTAATCAAATATAAAAGCTAATGTTGGTTTTCTTAATTATGCTGGATTTTTCTTTGTCTAAATTAGAAGTTTTGGTTTCAACTTCAAAATTCCGTGTGGCTATAGTTCAAAAATAACAACGCTCTTAAAATTTGACACATAACAAAAACTCCTCAGAATTAATGAGAACACGATATTTGTCCAAATCAATGAAACACTCACATAATTTTTTATATGTTACTTTAGAATTATATAGATAGATTTGACCTAATTTAATTATGGCCTTAATACTAATAATGAGCCTTATTTTGTCATTTTACCATTTTCAGAATTTACCTTTTAAATTTGAAGTTTCATCTAGTAATACTGAACAACCAACTAGCTTTAAGGAAAATTCTGGGGTCGGTCGAGCTCTAGATCTAGCTACTAGTTCAATTCCAGCTACCTACTTCAACTACCGATTCAGCTCCAGCTACCTGCTGCAACTACCAATTTAGCTCTAGTTTCAGCTCAACTTAACGAACAAAGCCATAGTGTTAAGATAGTTTTAATGAGTTTGATAAATTATGTAATCTAATGTGAATGATAAATTCTTTAATTTTATTCTTAGTTGAGGGGTAAAAATGGATAACTTTTTTTCTTAAGCAACTTCAATATTTGGAAGGGGACTATAATGAAAATGAGGTATTTTTAACTACCTTAAGTTACTTTAAGCTTGTTAAACTATATTAGGCTCCGCTCGACAAAGCTTTTCATAAGCTTAAACTAGTCTAATTTTTTAATTTGTATCTTGAGTGTTTGAAAAAATAACATGAATCTAGCTTAACAAGCAAAAAGTAGGTTAAAAAAACTCATTTTATTTACGTGACCAGCCTTAAGGGGCTCGGCAAATTCATTTATCCATTTTTATTCCTTAGTTCATAATATTTATATAAATCATTATATTAATCATACCCATTTTAGTAATTTCTTCATTTTTATTTAAAGTTTCAGCTTATAACATCAATAATTAACTAGCTTTTATATGAAAATTAAGTTAGTAATTTCAGCTCGAGTAACTCATTCAATTCCAGCTTCAACTACCAATACAGCTCCAACTTCCTTTTTAACTCAATATGTCAAGAAAAAAGCAAGTTTAAGTTCCTGAAAAGTTTTCTCGAACAAAGCCTAATATTAGAATTTCAATATAACATAGATATTTCTTTGGTTGGATTATTAAAAAACAATTATTTATAAGAAATAAAAAACATTTGAATAGATTATTCATGCTTGATTAATTCAGAAATCATTGGATAATATGGAGTAAGATATACTTGCCTACTCCAACCTAGGTAATTACACGTCCTATATAATGAGTGGAGTAGAAAATCACAAGACCTTGTTCGATAACTATTGGGCCTATCCCAGCCATGTTGGGTATTAACAAGTCGGGTTGTTCGGATATCCCACATCCTCTGTTGGGCCATGACAGGCACGCGGCCCAGGGAGCATAGAAACTCTAGGAGGAGTCCACAACCTCACAAGTATATATAGCATAAAGAGGGAGTGGTATATTCTCTCTCCAATTTTTTTCTGCTTTTAGCAAAACCCTAGGAGGAGCTGATGACCTTGCAAGCACGATCTAACAAAATTTTCCCTGACACATCATAGATTCTTCCCTTTCGGATAGAATCAAGGTAGCTGAAGAACATCTCTCCTACACGAGATCTGATTATTCTCCCCCTAACCCTCATTCCTCCTTCATCTTCATTTAACCCTCATGGATAAATCATTGACTTAAGCTTCGGAAAGTCAAATCCAGGATACAAACACCATGAGCTTGGCTTTGCATGTAGATGGAAGGTTGGAGACTGAAGGTTTTTCCCAAGATCTCCATCAACACCATCTTAGAGGGGTTCTCACCCTCAGATTTTCACGGAGAAATATATCTAACACCTTTCAGCGGCTACATGTTGAGCCCAGACAACTTGTGGTATAAACACTGGCGTTATTTGTGGGAACTCTCTCACACATCTACGATCGGAGTCGAGAAGAATCATGGTGGTTTTCATCAGCGAAATCACAGACGGTCATGAGGAGTCGAGGCGCGATAATTGTAATCTTTCTCACAACCCGATGGAGGCCACCAACGCGAACGCACCTTCTCGTGCGCCACCCCACACACCGCCTTGCACCCTACCTCACGCACCACCACACGTGCCTCCACACGCGTCGTCACATGAACCACATCATGGCATGACCAGTACCAGCACAGCGGGTGACTGAGAGTGGGTCCCAACCTAAGAGGTTGAGGCTTTTAAAGCATGGAAAAATGCACACCGGAAAGGAAAAGCCCCTATGGAGCTCAAAGCCTCTCCCCCGTCTGCCATAATTAGCCCCCCAAAAGTGACAAGGACGAGACAAGAAGTGCACGGAAGAGATCACGAGCCGACTCCATAATCGGAGAGCGAATGCGAGGAATATGAGGCCTCGTGGCGGTCGAGTACCCGAGACACGAGGACGGACCCCGACTACTACCCCCGAGGCCTGGGACGCGATGCCCCATTTTCGCCCCTCGGTCTCCCTACCATGCGAGGCACCCGCGTCACATGCCCGAAGCCTCGCTTGTCTATCCAACGAGGCAACATCACTACGTGCCCGAGTAGCCATCTCGATACCTGTACTCTCCTCGAACACACCCCATGCATAATATCTGATGCAGGAGCATCCTCAAGCCAAACAAGTCAAGGACACCTCACAAGAGATATGACAAAGAAACTAGAAGACATGGTCAAGGAGGCCACTTTGATCTTGAAGGTAACATATGGGATGACCCCCTTTTCCTCCCATCTTCTAGTATGCTATAGAGAAGACAATCTCCTACAACTTCCATTAAGACACCTCCCCCATTCAAGGCCTTCATCATGGCTGCAAGTCACGTGTTGTGAATCTACCCCGATAAGATCAAGTTATGAAGGCTACGTTGGGTTTGGTTTCAACACAACAAATGGAACCCATTGCTTCCACCCTTCTAGTATGTGTAAGAGGTGCATATCCCCAACAAATCCAATGAAGACATCAAGGCCATCCAAGATCAAGATCAAGGCTGCACATGTCACTATTGTGAAACTATCACACTTTTACACCTTACCCGGCTAGGTTGTAAAAGTGTGCAATTCTACTCCTTTTCCATAACTCTTTTAAGGAACTTTCCTAAGGGTATTTTGGACCTATTTAGTCGATCTTTCAGCTGGTAGAAGGCTTTGGTCATTGGAGGTATAAAAGCCAAAAATGACCTAACCAAAGGGGCCTTTGATTGAATTGATGTTGTAGTAGAGTAAAAACTCCTCCTAGTTTCTCATGGGCCATCTTTGATTAGTTTGAGCAGATCTATCAAACTGCTTACCTTGCCTATTTCATCTTGTTTATGTAATTGATTTTGTAAACTTGTTGAATGGGAAACTCTTGGTGCTCATGGTAGTATATCTCCATGTTGTGTTAAGTTATAGCTTGTTTTGATCTTTCTCTTCTTGTATTGTGTTGAGGTTAAGTCCAAGGTGCCTTACATAGCAAGAGAAGTTCTCTTCAAGAAAATATCCATTTCTTCCCTTAAAACTCTTTCTTTCTTCTTGTTCTTGCTTGTTTTCAAGTTTGAACAACACTTAGAACACTTGTTCTTAGTGTGCGTTGGTTGAACAGTCTAGATCCGAGCTTGTGGGAGAGAATCCTAAATCAAGTGGTATCAGAGCTCAGCTGAGTTTTCATTCATCTCTCACCCTTAAAAACACAAAAACAAAGTGATTTGCAACACTTGCAAAGTCACACCAAAAAACAGCCCCAAAAACACTAGCCAAGCCTTGTTGTTGTGTGCCTTTTTGTTGGTCTAAGTCTAATGAATCTTTTTGAGTATTTGCAGGAACTAAAACCAAGTTGGAAGTGTTTGAAGAGGCCTAAGGAATCACCAAGCAAAGTTGAGGGAGTGTCTAAGAGAGAACCAAAGCCAAAACCTAAACCGGGTGCTTGATTTCATGCACAAAAGTGGTCAAGAACCCAACTTTGAAGCTTCACACCTCAAACCAAACACAATCAAATGAAGAAAACTTATGAGCCCCATGAAGAACAACATTTGATCTGTTGAGGGCAACAAAAATCTGGCCAAGGGCACGAGTAGATTGTCCAAACACTAAAGCCAAAAATCATTCCCAAAGCGGTAAAGTGTCATTTTCTACTTTTCAAAAGTGTTGACCTAGCCTATTCACAAGACTTTGCAGCCTCATTGGGTCGTGCCTTTTTGGATGTGACCTGAGCCTTCCACATAGAAAAACCCCCACTACAAGGATCAAGAAAGTTCACATCCATTGCAGCTCATTAACCTCTTGAAACAAACATCCAAAGTTGCTTGCAACACACTTTTTGTACCCCGGGTAACGTGCTAGCTTGCCTTTTCTTAACTAAATCTTGTACCTTTTGTTGTGTACTCCAAGTGCAACATTTGGAACGTGACCATGTGTCCTAAAGCACATAAAGAAGAAGGAGAAAGGGGATTGCCATGAGCCCCTCACACCTAGCCTAACCCCACCCCTATGCCTTGTACTCGGCTACACTTAACCAAGTTTAAACACATATCCTAGCCTAATTCTCAAGGACACTTCCAAGGCTAAGCAAGGGAATTTCAAGGGCTTCTTTATGCACCATAACTGAGGTAATACGTTCTCAAGTCCCTTTGAGCTAAACACTTTCCTACATCATCTTCTTACAAGTGCACTTGCTTGTCTATGCTAGCTATAACTCTTAGTTGATTAAGCATCTTAGTGTACCAAGCTAACAAGTGTTACTAGCATCACATTGCATTGATAAGGTGATAAAATAGCCAAGGTTGAGAGGACATTCAAGAGTGTAGAGTGATTCAAAAACAAGCAAACACAAGCTTATTAGACTAACATTAATGTTGTTCATTGTTTGTTGTCTTTGATCATGTCTAGCTCACATCATGACTCCCACCAAGAAGAGGTGAATCCCATGATTAATTCAGCCAATGGTATCACTAATCAACCTGATTTAGTGAACATTCTTAGTGACTTGAAGAAGGACTTGAATGACATCTCTAGTAGACTAGCCACCATTGAATCCAAACAAGACAAGACTAGAACACCACCTATAGTTCTAGGGACACAATTTGAAGTTGGAGGAACGTCACACCCACACACTCAACTACCACTTCCAAGCCAAGATGTGAGGCATGGATCCATATCACATCACCTAAGGCCGGATCCCATAAGAGTACCCACTAGACCCATTGTCTCACCATTGCCTAGACCTCCACCAATGAACTATCCAAGGGAGTTTTCTAACCCTCACTCTACTGATTTGAATAGGTATAGTGATGATGATGTTGATGAGTTTCAGGAGGATAGGTACATGAGGCAAGGAGGAAGAGTAAGGAGACCAAGGTTCCAAGAACAAGGGATAGAACCTAGACAAAGAGAGGATGATGGCCTAGGCAAGGTAAAGTTCAAAATACCAAGCTTTGAAGGGAAGTGTGATCCAACCTCATACATGAGATGGGAGAGGAAGATGGAGGAAATTTGGGCATGCCACAACTTTCAAGAGATGGAGAAGTTGCAACTAGCCACCTTAGGGCTCCAAGATTTTTGGAAAGAAGTGGTGGCACAACCAAATCCGAGAGAGGTGGATAAAGCATCAACCTTCCATCACTACATGAAGGATGTCATGAGGTCAGGGTTTGTACCTCACCATTATGCAAGAGAAATGAGGCAAAGGTTGGAGAATTTGAATCAAGGAAGCATGAGTGTGGAGGAAGTGTACAATGCCATGCACATGTCCATGATCAAGGCCAATGTGAGTGAAGATGATGAGGCTACCATTGCTAGGTACCTAAGGGTATTGAATCCATCCATTGCCATGGAAGTCAGCATGTATCCCTACACCACAAGTAGAGAACTTATTCACAATGCCATCAAGGTGGAGAGAAGGGTCAAGGCAAGAGCATTCCAAGGGATTAAGCCAAACAACTTCAACAACAATACATGGGAAGGAAAGATAGGAAGAGCTAACCAAAGCAAGCCCAAGGAAGTCATAGCTCCAAGAGAGCCATACAAGGACCATTCCTACGAGTTGCCTAAGATCCAATTTTCATCTTTTAGTAATCAAGGAAGTACTTGTAAACCCTCTCATACTTCTCACTCTATGAACACTCGGACTAGTAACATAGAATGCCTTAAGTGTCAAGGTAGGGGTCACTATGAGAAAGATTGTCCTAACAAGGGAGACATGATAATCAATGCATTAGGACAACTTGAATCTGAACTTATTCATAAAATTGACAATTACCTTAACCGTATTTCTGAGCATGAGAATGAACTAGTGCATAATGAAGAGCTAGAGTATGAACAAGGTGCAAGCCTTAGTTGCAAGAAATTCCTTAAGGTCCAAACTAAACTTGTGGAAGATAACCTAGGAGAAGACTTGTATCCTAGTAAGTGTCTAGTTAAGGATAAGGCATGTGACTTAACCATAGATGGAGATAGTTGTTGCAACATAGTTAACAATGAATTAGTCCAAGAACTACAACTAGTCTCGGTTTTGCAACCTAGGCCTTATGAGCTTCATTGGATGAATGATTGTGTAGAGTTAAAAGCACATGGGAAATGTAAGTTAACACTTAAAATTGACCATTACATAAACACAATCTCTTTTGACATTCTAGCTATGCAAGAAAGTCACTTTCTCTTAGAGAAACCTTGGCAAAATGGTAACAAAATGATGCATGATGGTTATGCTAATAAGTACCCTTTCTTGTGAAATGATGAGGAAATTACTCTCAAGCCTATTACTCCATTTCAGATTCTTAGGTCTGCAGAACATAAAAGGATCAAGGCAAATGAGAAGTCCATTGGCGAGGACAAGAAGTCAAGACACAAAGCAAAGAACCGAGAGAACAAGTTGCATTTGCCTATACTAGCCTCCAAGGTGCCAATACACGTGCAATATTGGCTCATACATGAGTGGCCTAAAGACACAAGACTTGTGTGTATGACCAAGAAGCACACTCAATCCTCAGATGACAGATTTAGAGGCTTCCACCCACAAATGCACCAAGAAGAGTTCGAAGAAGAATCAATGAAGGAGGATGATCATGAGGAGTCATTGCACACCATAGGAGGAGGTGGCCTGGGGTCAGGCCTCTATCAAGAGGGAGAGGATGATGCAGGAGCATCCTCAAGACAAACAAGTCAAGGACACCTCACAAGAGATATGACAAAGAAACCAGAAGACATGGTCAAGGAGGCCACTTTGATCTTGAAGGTAACATATGCGATGACCCCCTTTTCCGCCCATATTCTAGTATGCTATAGAGAAGACAATATCCTACAACTTCCATTAAGACACCTCCCCCATTCAAGGCCTTTATCATGGCTGCAAGTCACGTGTTGTGAATCTACCCCGATAAGATCAAGTTATGAAGGCTACTTTGGGTTTGGTTTCAACACAACAAATGGAACCCATTGCTTCCACCCTTCTAGTATGTGGAAGAGGTGCATATCCCCAACAAATCCAATGAAGACATCAAGGCCATCCAAGATCAAGATCAAGGCTGCACATGTCACTTTTGTGAAACTATCACACTTTTACACCTTACCCGGCTAGGTTGTAAAAGTGTGCAATTCTAACCCTTTTCCATAACTCTTTTAAGGAACTTTCCTAAGGGTATTTGGACCTATTTAGTCTATCTTTCAGCTGGTAGAATGCTTTGGTCATTGGAGGTATAAAAGCCAAAAATGACCTAACCAAAGGGGCCTTTGATTGAATTGATGTTGTAGTAGAGTAAAAACTCCTCCTAGTTTCTCATGGGCCATCTTTAATTAGTTTGAGTAGATCTATCAAACTGCTTACCTTGCCTATTTCATCTTGTTTATGTAATTGATTTGTAAACTTGTTGAATGGGAAACTCTTGGTGCTCATGGTAGTATATCTCCATGTTGTGTTAAGTTAGCTTGTTTTGATGTTTCTCTTCTTGTATTGTGTTGAGGTTAAGTCCAAGGTGCCTTACATAGCAAGAGAAGTTCTCTTCAAGAACATATCCATTTCTTCCCTTAAAACTCTTTCTTTCTTCTTGTTCTTGCTTGTTTTCAAGTTTGAACAACACTTAGAACACTTGTTCTTAGTGTGCATTGGTTGAACACTCTAGATCCGAGCTTGTGGGACATAATCCTAAATCAATATCCCCTATCAAAACCCAAACTCATTCTACCTAGAACCACCCACGTCCACTTTGTACGCCACAACGGCTTTTGGCGACAACATTATCAATGATATCCCCTACAAATAGTTCAAGTACCCCCAACTCAATGACTACACAAGGGACGAAGACTCCCGATAGAACATAGCTTGATATTGTTACACCATGTTCGCAAGCGGCCCCTCCTACGCCCATATGTGCAAGGGATTCCCAAACACCCGAGCTGTCCCGACCCTCAGTTGGATGCTAAGCCTACCACCGATGTCCATAAATTACTTCACTGACCTCGAGGCCCGTTTCCTACAACACTTTAGCTCCTGACAGAAGCGTACGGTCTCCATCCAAGTGGCCATGAACATTAGGAAATGGGCAGACAAATCCCTCGGATCTTTCCTTAAGCGTTTCTCGGCCCACTTCATACAAACACAAGATTTCAGTGGGGACAAAGTGAAAATGACCCTTTTATCCGGGCTCCGAGATCAACCCCCCCCCCCCCCCCCTTCAAAAACTACCTCGGACGGAAGTAGTGCTCGCCTAGGAGTAGGCTCTAGAGCTCTCACATGAGTTCATTTCTTCTTGAGGAGCTAAACGATGTCATCAGCACTCTGGCAGTCTAAGAAGCCGACAAGGGCCGTGGTAACAAAGGGTGGAATAGAAATAAGCAAAACAGCAGGGGCCACATTAACCGCTCCCCCGGCTAACAAGACGCCAAGCACAATCAACCGTCGCATCCCTAGACCCAATTCCCCCGGCGGGTAATGGTCAACGAGCAAGGCGACAAGAGTCGACAACCCCGTTTGCCGAGACACCAACATTTCCACAACTGAGATTTCCAACAATGCCTTAAGTACCCCACTACCAAACATGATGCTCGGGGTTGCAGGGTACTAAAACAGGAGAGAGAGTAGGAAGGCAAAGTACTAACCGCCAACAAAAGGGCTGGTACAGCCAGAACCGAAACCAGTCTCCCCCCGGCAACCAAGACCGCGACCAATAATTCCCACCTCCTGATGGCTACGTCGGGACCATCGCTGGAAGGCATATCCTCCCCTCCTAGCCGGTCAGAGGTATGGAAAATGCAAAACGCCACCCCACCTCCCGGGGTACCCGTGATGGCCGTCAACACTTGAGATCGACAACCCTACCAACTGGTTTTAGCCACCTCGAGGTTAACAACTGGGCCAAGACCTCCATGGACCCGTTGGTTGTCCACATCCAGTTAGGGATCAAGATGGTCAAGCGAGTTCTAGTCGATTCAGGCAGCTCCTCCGACATATTGTACTGGGATAATTTCCAAAAGCTCGGCTTCGAGCAGTCAAACCTGCGACAAACCAGCTTCACCCTAGTCGGTTTTTGAGGAGAACTCGTAAAATCCTTGGGTGTCATCACCTTATAAATGGTGATCGGAAAGGAAGAGGGTCTAAAGCGCAAAGAATTCATCAGATTCATAGTCATACCCCTCACCTCATCTTACAATGCTCTCCTAGTCCGAGCATCTTGATGCAAGTTTGAGGTTGTTATATCGGTCTGTCATTTTTGCCTAAAGTTCCCGGTTACCGAAAAAGAGGGCACGATCCATGGAAACATAACCGAGAGCAGGATGTGCTATGCCTCTCCTCAAAGATGAGGCCAACCTCGAAGTACGTGATCCCCCCAAGGAACAGAGAGGGGGACCCCAAAAATCCAACTTTCATCAAGTTTTCTAAGCAGGAGGTCACCATGTTTGACAACCCAGAAGAATGGCTATAGATTGGTGGTAATCTAGCCCAATAAACAAACGAAGGCATCATAACCCTGCTATAAAACTCCCGATACGTCTTTGCCTTGACCCCAAAAGACATAAGGGGATAACGCCACAAGTCACGAAACATTCCCTGACCATTGCCCTTGGATTCAAACCGAAGAGACAATGAAAGTGTAAACATGCCGGCAAAAAATAAAGCAGTTGAGGACAAGCTGGCCAAGCTACTCAGATCCGGATTCTTGGAGCTAGTTTAGTACCCAACATGGTTGGCAAACGTAGTCATAGTCCCTAAGCCCAAAGGGAAGTGGAGAATGTGCGTCAGTTTCACAAACCTCAACAAAGTCTACCTAAAGGACAGCTACCCCCTACCCGCCATCGACCAGTTGGTCGACTCCACAACCGGACAAGAATCCCTTAGCTACCTTCGCAATACAACCAAGTGTAAATGAACCCAGCCGATGCCGAGCAAATGGACTTCATCACCGATAAGGGGACTTTCTGCTACAAAGTCATGTGATTTGATCTAAAAAACGTCGGGGCCACATTCCAAAGACTGGTTGAATTGATATTCCGAGATCAATTAGGTAAAACGGTGGAGGCCTACTCCGACGACATAGTGGTCAAGAGCACAAAATAGTCAAACCACGTAGCCGACCTAACAGAAGTTTTAAACTCTCTCCGAAAGTACGACATGTGTCTAAACCTGGACAAATGTGTATTTGGTGTAATACGAAGGCAAGTTCCTAGGGTTCATGATCAGTTCTAGAGGAATAGAAGTCAATCCCGACAGAGTGAAAGCGGCCACTGACATCTCTCCACCAAGAAACATAGATGAGGTACAACGGTGAAAGGCGGCATTTAGTATGGTGTAACAAGTGGTTGTTAGCATCATTTATGGGTGATTAGGCATAATGATGTGTATTACCATGATCTAGACCGAGCAAACCAAAGGAGTTAAACACGAGGATTCGAATATTCAAGGAGAAGATTGCCAAGGGGACAAAACCGGAGCCGCGCACATAAGGACGCGAACGCGCTAGACCGTAGAGGCGTACGCGCGACCACGCCCTAGGTGGCACGACTGCGCCACTATAAGCGGTGAAAAGCTGGGAAATCAGTCCAGGCGCGACCGCGCCAACACACGCTTGACCGCGCCCCTGTCAGACGGAGATAGCTCCGAAATCCTTATTTAACCGTGACTTCACTTTGGGTTTTGGACTATTTTTTGATGGATTTTTGGGATGACTAGTTTAGGTTAGACTACTCTTGTTAGGATTAATTAATAGGGAGAGATTTCCTCAACACTAATCATTCACATTCTCATTTTCATTTTACATGGTTTGTTTCGTAATGAGCCAGGAGTAGTCTCCTTTACTTTGTTCAATTGATGTAAGCCAATAGGTTGATTAAATGTAAGACTTCTATCATTTGGTTCTAATAATAATATATCATAGTTTGCTTTATCTCTCTTGCATATATTGTTGATTGGATTGATTTACTTGTTTGGCCTAATCAAATAGGTAGATTAAGCCAATTTTATATAGTTAGGTCTGACTTGTCCGAGTTGGAGAGTCTTTACCATAGAGTAACAAATTAATTACTTGGGTTAGTTGAACTTATAGTTGTGTGGAGAATAATGATGTGTTAGCATCCAAGTGCCGTTGCATATTCCTATTTATTCTTGAACTCATTACTGTCTAGGGATTAACCTTTGATAGTTTCAGGGTTGTATTTAGGTAAGGACTGTTAGGACTAGTTGGACTAATAGCTACATAAGAACAAAGATTAGGGAAATTAGAGGATATAAGCATTATAATAGAAGCCGAATACAAGAAGTCAATGATCATTTAATCAACTTGTTGGGTGGATACCAATTGGGCAAATTGTTTTCCCACATTTTTCACACATCAATCAATTGCTAGTTTAATTTTAATCATTTCCCCTGTATGGCTACTTATAAAGTTAATTGAATTCAATACCATAAGAACTGATATCCTTGATTCCCTGTGTGATCGAACCCTGCTTGCCGCTTTACTTAGGTAGAGTAGTTAGTTGGGATAATTAATTTGGCGGGCCAAACGACGCCCTGTCAAATTTGGCATCGTTGCCGGGGAATCATATTATTTTCTTGCGGTATTAATTTAATTGACTCTGATGCCGACTAGTGCATGGTCAGCACCTGTGCTACTAATCATTCACTTGTTGAGCTCATCCCAGAGATTGAGAGGATTGTTAGAAGGAATAGAAGAGAAAAGACAGTAGAGATGGACGGCCAGGATAACCGGCAGACCCCTGAGCATCTATAGGCAAATCAACTATTGATGAACCAATTCTTAAAGGCATATGCTCAGCAAAACAACAATGCCGGTAATAGGACGTTGCCGGAGCGCACTCCTAATCTGACGCAGCAGCCCCAAGTGGTGGTCCTACCACAACTTGCTCACGGAGTCACATCCGAACTCAAGTCTGGGGTGATAAGCTTGCTTCCCGACATTCCATGGTCTACTTGGAGAGGACCCCATCATGCACTTGAACCAGTTTCATGACATATGCGTGACCATAAACCGGTCAATGTGTCGTAAGAACAGATTAAGACAAGGACGTTCCGTTTCACGCTGAAGGACACCACCAAGGCTTGGTACTATCACCTTCCAACATGATCTATATATAGTTGGGAGAAGCTACATCAGGAATTCTTGAACCGATACTTCCCAGTGAAAAGGAAAATGCCCTCAAGAGGGAGATAGAGCAATTGGAGCAACAGGACGAGGAGTCGCTGTATGAGTACCTAGAGAGGTTTAAGGGATATGTGCTAGCTTTCCCTTTCATGGCTACGAGCATCAGGATTTGGTATTATTTCTCACCCATGAGTTATTGACTGCGGAGAGCAGGATGATCACCGCTATTTGCGGAGGGAGCATTCTCAACATGACACCGGAAGATGCTATGGAGAAGTTGCAGAGTATGGCTGAGAGTACAAGGAGCTTTGGAGGACTTACACTAAGAGGACGGCGACTGATGCGAGTTTAAGTACGGAAGGATCAGGTTTAGCAGGCGAGATAGCTGAGATAAAGAAGATGCTCTCGAGACTACTAACAAAGGGTGGGCAGCAATCCGCGTGAGTTTGTGGTATATGTGCTAGTTCAGCCCATCATTCGGACCAGTGTCCCGAGCTGTAGGACGACACAGTTGCAAAGGTGAATGTGATAGGAGGATATGGACTTGCTCATCAATGGGATAATCAACAGCAGCAGAACTACCAACCGAGATATAGAGAGCAACCAAACAACAAAGGTGGAGGTCCCACAACCCACAATAGAGCTCTAGAGCCCCTACTTTAGACATGATCAAGGAGCTGACAAAGAATCTCACCACCCTCGCGTCCAATGCACATACACTAATGCAAGACTCGAGAATTTGGAGGTCCAATTAAGGCAAGTAGCATAAACAGTGTCAAACTTGGTTCAAAATCAATCGAATTCACTACCAGAACAGACTGCGGTGAACCCGAGCCAAAGTCCAGCGAACCAGAACCTTAAGAACGTCATCGCAATGTCACTAAGGAGTGAGAGAAACTTGGAGGAGAAACCATGCCAAGAAGAAGTACTTGTGGAAAGTTTGTCAGTGGCACGTCCGTGCCAAGAGCCACACTCCCGCACCACCGAGTATGCAGAGAGGCGTGACCCCCCCCTAGTGTGCAACCGCGCAAGTGATCCTAAGGAGGAGAGAGACTGCACAAGTGAGCATGAGGAGGAGCGCGACCGCGCCCCATTCATGCGTGTCGCATGATTACGGAAGTTGTTTCTGAAAGGTCGTCACGACCGCGCCCCAGCCTGAGTGACCGCGCAATGGAGTCTGTAGAGAGGCGCGACCGCGCCCCCTAGTACGGAACCACTCCTTCCCACTACTTGAAACGAGACCCCTCTCATGCTAGAATCTGATGACGCTGTCCCGGTAGAGGAGGAAGAGGAGCTTGATGATCCGAGAGGTGACTTTAAGCTACGACAGAGCAATTATGTATGTCCTAACTTGCCTCCACTCAACTTGGAGAAAATCCTGGCCCCTTTCCCAAAGGTGTTAAGAGACACTAGAAGGTCGGTGGATGACAAGGAGCTGTTTGAAACCTTTAGCAAGTGCGCAGTGAGCATTCCCCTGTTGAAGCTAATCAAGAGCATACCCGGGTACACGAAGTTTCTAAAGGAACTTTGCACAGTTAAGAGAAAGTAGAGGATGAAGGGAAGCAACAAGGTAGAAACTGGAGAGAGAGTGGCTGCCATCTTCCAAAGACGCATATCCACCAAATTCAGTGACCCAAGTATGGTTACTATCCCTTGTCGTATCGGCAATACTGATTTTGATAGGGGCATGCTAGATTTAGGAGTTGCCATTAATGTTATTCCTCACTCCCTTTGCATGCAAGTAGGATTATCCCCCCTGAATGAAACTGATATATTAGTACAGTCAGTTGATGGGTCTAGTTTCGTCCTAAGGGAGTAGTGGAAAATGTGTTGATTAAGGTTGATAGGTTAGTCTTTCCTACGGACTTTTATGTACTTGATATGTAGAGTGATAAGGAGGATGTAACTATACTGTTAGGAAGTCCATTCATGAGGACAGCGGGTACCAAGTTAGACCTAGAGAATGGGACCTTGTCATTAGATTTCGAGATGGTGATATAGTGAGTTTTGATATTTATGATACTAATGAGGAATTTGGTGATGAGTTAGCTGGTGTATTTGCTATTAAGGTAGTTGATAACGCAAGGGATATAGACATGATTGAGATGGCTTTGGCCGATGTTCCCCCGATGCTGATGTTAGAGGGAGACAATCCTCCTTCTCTTCCCCCATTGTGCAGGTATCTAGAGTGACTTTTGTGTTACCTCTTAGACATTATATAGAGAATAAGATATGGTACGCCAAGGGGGTCATGAAAAAGAAAGGAATCAAGCAATATTGGATTAGGAAGGATGAGTTGGTCCTTAGGAGGGCCAGTGCAGGTTAACATGAGAGTAAGAAGTCGAGCCTACGACTCGAACCAAAGGCGTTGTTCGAGAGGCAACCCATCAAAGAGGTAATTGTCTTACTTCCATTTATTTTACCTTTGTTCATTATCTCACAATGAGGACATTGTGTAGTTTAAGTGTGGGGGAGGGATTTGCTTCACCTATCTTTGCATTTTTAGCTATTTTTGAATTTCTAGAGTTGGTATTCATGTTTCCTCCCTATTTTGATGTTGTGTGAATTTATATAATGGTGCATGAGTTTGAATCTTTTTACTATGTTTTAGATGTTAATATTTCAAGTATGTATGATGAGAATATGTTGGATCAAGTATAGGACTTTGACATGAGCATGTGGATCATCATTAGAATACATTAGGACCAATACTAAGATTGCATGTTCACCATCTCTTCTCTAGAATACAAAGGCGTTGTGGTTTTTGTTTGATTTTGATAGTATTGGAACTCGTGTATAATTGTCATAAATATGAAGCATGTTAGGACAAAAATTAGTCACTTATATGATCTTCCTTTATTCGCATTAATATATTACTTGGATAGAGACATCGTTAGCATAGTTTGAGGATTCATGTTAATGTATTTGCATAGAGTGAACATAGTTAAAAATTTGGGGAATATTTGATGCCATTGTTGGATCAGTTTAGAGTCTAGTTAAGTTTGCATTACTTTTGAGTATTCCTAGTAGAGTCGGAATTTATGCCCATACTTTTAATGATTGTAGGTACTTAGAGTTGGAGTGTTGATTCAACGACCACTACTATCAAGTCTTCCATACTCGCTGAGATCGCCAAGGAGTGAGCAGAAGCTTACTCAAAGACGAGCAAGGTTCAAAGGTGGGGGTGTTTGATAGGCGACATTTAGTATGGCACATCAAGTGGTCGTTAGCATAATTTATAGGTGATTTGGCATAAGTATGGATTGTATTATCGTGATCCGGACTGAGAAAAGAAAGGCATTAAACATGAGGATTACAGATATTCGAGGAGAAGATTTCCAAGGGGACGAAACCGGAGTCATGCATACAAGGACGCAACCACGCTGGACCACAGAGGTGTACACGCAACCGCACCCTAGGTGGAGCAACCGCGCCACTGTACGCGACGTGAAGCTGGGTAATCGGACTAGGCACGACCCTGCCGACACACACACGACCGCGCCCCTGTCAGGCCGAGACAACCCGAAATCCTTATTTCAGCGGGACTTCACTTTGGGCTTTGACTATTTTCTGATGGAGTTTTGGATTGATTAGTTTAGGTTAGACTTTTCTTGTTTGGATTAATAAATAGGGAGAGACTGCCTCAACCCTTAATCATTCACATTCTCATTTTTATTTTATGTAGTTTGTTTCGCAATGAGCCATGAGTAGTCTCCTTTACTTTGTTCGATTGGTGTAAGCCAACAAGTTGATTAAATGTAAGACTTCTATCCTTTGGTTATAATAATAATATATCATACTTTGCTTTATCTCTCTTCTGTATATTGCTGATTGGATTGATTTACATGTTTGGCCTGATCAACTAGGTATATTGAGTTAATTTTATATAGTTAGGTCTGGCTTGTTCGAGTTGGAGAGTCTAGCCATAGAGTAGCAAATCAATTACTTGGGCTACTTGGACTTGTAGTTGTGTGGAGGATAATGATGTGATAGCATCCAAGTGGCACTACATATTGCTATTTATTCTTGAACTCATTGTTGCCTAGGGATTACCTTTGATAGTTTCAGGGTTGTATTTAGGTAAGGGCGGTTAGGACTAGTTGGACTAATAGCTACATAAGAAAAAAGATTAGGGCAACTAGATGATATAAGCATTAGGATAGAACCCTAATAGAAGAAGTCAATGATCATTTAATCAACTTGTTAGGTGGATACCAATTGTGCAAAGTGTATTCCTATATTTGTCATACATAAATCATATGATAGTTTAGTTTTAATCATTTCCTCTATCTAGTTACTTATAGAGTTAATTGAATTCAATACCATAAGAACTTATATCCTTGATTCCATGTGGGATCGACCCCTGCTTGTCGCTTTACTTAGGTAGAGTAGTCAGTTGGGATAATTACTCTGGCAGGGCCAAACGACACCTTGTCAAGTGGCTATTGGGGCGTGTTAACTATCTTAGCCATTTCTGCTCAAAGGTAGCCGAACCAACTTACCTTTCTTTGATGTCCTCCGCAACTCGAGAAGCTTCACATGGACAGAGGAATATGCCATAATATACGAGGAGTTAAAAAAGCACCTGGCCACACTGCCTACACTAATCGCACCCGTCGCCGGGGAAGAGCTCCAACTCTATTTATACGCAAGCACCGGGGAGGCCAGTGTCGTACTTGTACACGCGGATAGCATACCACTATACTTCACAAGCAAGGCCCTGACACCCGCAGAGGCTAGGTACCCCTAGTAGAAAAAGTTGCATACGCCCTCGTAATAGCCGCAAGGAAACTCAGGCCCTACTTCCATGCCCACCTTATACAAGTATTGTCTAGTTTTCCTCTGCGAAGCTAACGAGCGTCGTTACTCTACATAAAAATAATAATAATGTATACCTAACTAGCACCTCTACAAGTAGAGAGGCAAGCAAGTATTGATCCCACAAAGAGTCAGGTATTCAATTATTGTGTAATTAATAAGATCAACTTAATAATGATAAAGGCGGGAAAAGTGGATTGATGCTGAATTACTAATCTAATTTACAAAAGCAATTGAGAAAATACTTTATTCAGCAGGTATCCACACAGCGGAATGGTTGGTTTGATCATAGACTTCCTAATTGCTAATCGGGTTCATCCTATCAATTTATATATTATGATTATCCTAATCCTTGTTTCTTTATAGTTAATTAAGTCAACTGGCCCTAATAGCCCTTACCTAAATACAACCCTAAAACCATCAAAGGTTAATTCCTAGACAGCATGAAGTTCAAGAATAAATAGGAACATGCAGCGCCACTTAGCTAATAACAAATCATTACCCTCCACACATCTACAAGTCCAACTAGTCCAGGTAAATGAATTGATACTAAGTGGACAAGGCTCTCCAACTAGGATAAGTCATGCCTAGATATATGAAATAGACCTATAAACCTAGGTGATCAATCCAGATAAACAAATCATAATCAATGACAAACATAATCAAGAGGATCAAAAACTCAAAAAAATAATTTATTAGAACCAAGGAAGAAGTCTACAAACCAACCATCCGCATGCTTCAACCTGGAGAACAACACAAATTCTCTTCTAAACAATCTACATGAAACTACAACTAAGCATGGGAAGGAGGCAAAGCTCTCATCCCTTGTTTATAAAAAAAGAGACCCTAGAAACAAACTAAATGGGACCAAGCCCCAAACTACATGAGAAAATAGGTAAAATGCCGAAAGAAAGCCCGTAAAAGAAAAGTAATCTGCGACGGGAAACCTACGCAGGTACGGTCGTGCCCACCTTCAGTAACCACGACGTCGTCGGGCCAATGTGGGCCCGGTCGCGCCGCTTCTCAGTTTGCTTGGCGCGGTCGTGCCCTGGCCCATGTGCTCTGGTGCGGTTGCGTCTTGTTGTGTGTGTGACTTTGCTTCGTCCTTTAGCCATCTTCTATTCGGTCTTCTCCCGAATGCTCGTAATACTCATACTTAACCACTTTGCTCTGCGAGGTCCGGACTACGGTAATACGCTTCAAATCATGTCCAATTAGTCTATAAACGATGTTGACGACAACTTATTACGCCGTACCAAACGTCTCTCTCCATCGGCCAACTGTATCCGACCGACAAACATGATGGGTTTTATCGAGCTGTTAGAGTCCGACATTGAATATAGGCCCAAGACAACAATTAAGGCACACACTCTTGCTGACTTCATCGTCGAGACCATCTTCTAAGAAGACGTTGCCATCGAACCCCTAGCCTGCAACCTGGTATGGACCCTACACGTAGACGGAGCCGTCAATACCAAAGATTGTGGGGCTGGTGTCGTATTATGAATTAACCGCGATGATATAACCGATTTTTCCATTACACTAAACTTCAAAGCAATAAACAATGGGGCCGAGTACGAAATCCTCATTACAGGGCTCAAGATTGTCCTCACAAGTGCTTGTGATTCTATAGAATACATGTGTGATTTTGATGTAGTTGTGGACCAGGTTTAGGGAACCTACGAGGCTAAAACAGGGACCCTCCCCAAGTACCACATCTAGGTCATGGCTCTAATCCCCCTGTTAAAACACTTCCTTATAAGGTCCATTTCCCGAGAGCAAAATGAACAAGCCGACAAGTTGGCAAAAATGGCCTCACAAACCAAGCCGCCAAGCCTATGGCCCGAGAAGAACAAAGGAAAAGTATGGGTCAAGACGCGCGGAGAAAGAGACATTTGCAAGCAGATGGCGGCATTCACAGTCGACACACCGCCTAACGATTGGAGAACTCCTATAATAAACTTTCTAGCTGCCACCAACATCACAACTGATCCAAAAGAGTGGCGGGAGCTAAAGGTTCAATTGGATAGGTTCTACACGAACAACGGTATGCTTTTCAAGCACAGTTTTTTTCACCAAGAGCTGCGATGCCTGTCTCAGGAGGAAGGAAAAGCATGCTCGTCGAGCTGCACGCCAGTATGTGCGGCACCCATGCTAGTTGGCGAGCCATGCTACAAAAGGCGCTTCGAAACGGACATTTTTAGCTAACAATGAGAGCCAGCGCACAACACATCGCCAGAACGTGCAAGTAGTACCAGTTCCAAGCCCCAGCTTCACACCAATCCGCAGTGGAACTACAAATCATGAGCGACGCCTACCCATTCGCTATGTGGGGGCTTGACCTTCTCGGACCTTTCCCCAAGGCACCCAGACAGCTTGAGTACTTTACAAAATGGATAGAGGCAATACCCCTTGCAAATACAACCGTACAGACTGTGAAGAAATTTTTATGACATAACATCATTTGCCGATTCGGCTTATCATATCTTATTGTAACCGATAGGGGACCACAGTTCAACACGCCAAAGTTGATATCATGGTGTGACAACCTCGGCATCAATCTCACCTTCGCGTCCGTCGCCCACCCACATTGCAACGGCCAAGTCGAGCCTGCAAGCAAGAGAATTTTGAACGATCTAAAGAAGCGTCTACAAGGAGCCAAGGGATGCTGGGCCCAGGTGCTACCACTTGTCTTATGGGAAAACTGAACCACACCTAAGGAGGAAACCGGAGAGTCCCCTTTTGGTCTGGCCTATGGAGTCGAGGCCGTAGTTCCTGTGGACATGTTCCCGAACGACAGGATCCTGCAATACGACAAGAACACTAATGCTGAGCAACTCACCCTAGAGACCGACCTCCGTAAAGAGATGAGCGAAAAGGCCGCCATACACGCAGTTAACCAAAAAGCAATTGTAGCCAATCACTACAACAAGTACATCAAGCCTAGGGGCTTCCAAAGAGGCGACCTTGTCCTTCGTCGGTCCGAGGGAGGAAAACTGGACCCAGGATGGGATGGACCCTACACAGTCGATGCCAAAATCGCCCCAAGAGCCTACAAACTTGTCGACTACAACGGAAATCGCGTTATTAACACATGGAATGTGATGCGGCTATGACGATAATATCCTTGAACATGCTCACCTTAGGTATGAACTCTCACACCTTTCTCTCTCCTAAACGATATATGGATCTTGAACCCTTAACACCTGTCCATACAGGCAAGTGTCCAGTGTCTCTGACATCTAGACAATAAATAAACTGGTTCGGCTACCTAAGCAAATTGGTGAAGGTACGAAAATGCTTGTACGTTCACAACGCAAAACTACGACTAGAAAACATACTCACATTTTCCTTTGTCGTTACAGTTTTTGGCATCCCTTGAAATCGGCCAGGGTCCACCCTGTAAGCACCGACTACCAACAAACAAGCTTGTTCTCCCACCAGCTGGACGAACACAAGGCCTCAGCCAAGGGCTTCCTTGTAAGCGCAACAAAAGTCGGCTTGGCCTTACCCACAAGTCGCAAGAGGTACGCCTCCCATACATGTACACTCATAGCGTATATGCCAAACGTATATCCTAACACTCTTGTAAAAACAGTAATCGACGTACCAAAACACAGCCACAATTACTAAGTCGCAATTGCTAGCAAAACACTGACATGCGTGCAGCCACTACAGTCACATGCAAGACAAGTTATTGGTCAAATAGACTAAACCAATCGAGCACACGACATAGTCGAGAATATGACAAAAACATTCTAACCGTACTAAAACACTACATTTTTAGACTGTTAAGTTATATTAATATTTTGTTTACTTCAAATAGAATGCTATATCTACGCACACCTGCCAAGCGGCTATCAATTATAAAGCTAGCCATATTTTGCAAGACGAATTTCAAATCCAAAAATAAGCATTTACACCCGATGAATCGGGACAAGATTTTTTTCTTAACAAAACCATTTACAAACCCCTCCAGGGTAAAAGTTCAAACAAATCATACATAGAGAAATAGAAATCTAAGTACTGGGCCCCATGCCCGGGCATGACCTCTTAAGCGGTGGAGGAGCATCTCCTTCACCCCTCTAGCCTTCTTCGGAGTAACTTCCTCTTTGAGCTTGCGCCTAAGGGGCACCGTCTGGTCCGGGAGCATGGATATGTCAAAACCCGACGCAAACTCCATAGCCGGCTTCAAGGCATGCAGGTCCCAGGCATCCAAGGGGTCCATCCCATTATCGGGAAAGTGCCAGGATCTGGGCACACATATGGTGTTGGGAAGGCGTCGAACTCCTCTGGCCGTGGGGCCTCCAAAACAAAACCGGGATGTTTTTTCTTCACAAGCTCTAACACCGTAGTGGCCCGGTAGCGGTTATAGTAGGTAGCCCAGCTCTGCATCCGGCTATCACGTACAAACTCGGACACGATCGCCTAACGGACCCTTTTAATGGCTTGGGAATTGGAGCTCTTGGATTCTTCTTGAGCATCCCTAACAACCTGAGCCTTAGAGCTCTCAGCCGCCACACGAGCCTCATCAAGACTCTCCCTGACTGCATCTATTGCTACCCTAGTCGACTCATAGTCGACAAGATGAGCCTTAAACCCATCCAGCTGCTTCTTCATGTCTCGGCCCACCTCCACAATCCTTAGGTCGACGTGCTCGGCCTCTACAATCAATTTATGTTGGGCCTCAGCCAGCTCAGACGCAAGCTTCATCTTCTCCTCGAAAAGATTAGCCGCCTCAGCCATGGCTAGATCGTAATCGGCTTTCTGCCTATGCATCTTCTCGATGGATTCCTAGCGATCGGCAAGGAGGGTGGCCGAAGATTCTTTGACCTCTTTCAGATCCTGCTCGAGGGTCGACTAGTTGGAAGCTCGACTAGCCAGGAACTGGGCAAGGCGGGCATCTGCATCAAACCAATTAAAGTTAGGACAACAAAGCTAGCACAAGGCAGAAGGCCAACCAACCAAAAACAAACACTCACCAAGAGGGCGATCGCATCAGAGGCGATCAACTCAAGCACGTCAAAATCGAACATGCGAGGGGTCGGCTCAGGGAGCCAATTAGGTTCGAGGACTGGAGTGGAAACTGAATCACGGTAATGATAGTCAGTTGTCCTAAACACTCGCTCAGGAGACGGAGGTGACTCGGTTCGGGAAGCCAAACCCTCGCCCCTTTCATACGGAGCATTACACCTATGCTCCCTACCAGTGTAAGCCGCCAATTCACCCCCCTCCTCCCCCTCACTCCTCGGTAGCACACCCAAAGACCGCGCCTCAACACTCACGGATGAAGGAGCCTTAGACCGGGCTATAGACTGACTACGGTTGCATAGTGGGAGATCGTCTATCATCTCCTCGTCATCGCTATTGATTAGCTGGATGAAGTTATCCGGTGAAGGGAGAGCTAGAGGAGGAGCCGAACTCGTTTCCACGGTGTCGGATGCTTCAATATGAAGCACATTTCTAGGTGCCACCCGAGTAACAACATTTGGGGTACCGGCTTCACGGGCCTCACGCCTATCAAGCTCGACTACATAGGCCGGGTCGAGGTCCTCAATGTTGGTCAAGAAGTTGGAGAAAGGGTCCGCTGCAAAAAAGATGAATAACATTAGAGTCGAGTATCTTAAAACAAAGACATAAGCCGAGACAAAGGCTTACAAACAAGTTAATGGGACAAAGTAAGTCCCAATTCTTTGAGAAGGTCAGGCGTAAAACCCCTCTTCGAACACTCCACCTCCTTAGAAGAAGGTAATGTCGTAAACTGCCCTACAAGGTTATCTCGCCACCTCCTCCGACACAGCTTTATCCGAGTAGAGGGCGAAGAAGTCGGGAAAGTTGGGCTCCACACCTAACTCCTTACACCTCAACATGTGGGTCGCGATTTAACGCCACACGTTGGGGTGTAGTTGCCACGGATTCACCCCTAGCTAACGGCAGCATGCCTTGCCAAGGCTAGACAACGACAACCTAAAGTCAGCTTCCAGGGCTTGGATGCTATCTATCTTAGCGTTGGGAGAGCCAAAGTAGTACCCTCGGGGAACAGATACTTATTGGCGACCTCCTTTAGGTTCGCGAAGGATAATGTTGACGGCTTGCCGGTCGGAGACTTGCCACCAATCGTCGAGGAGGACATTCCCCGGATGGGACTAACTACTAGACGCATAGGAGAGGGATTTCCTAAACCTAAGACACAAAAATAAACATTTATTAGCCGACTATCCCTCCCCTCTAAAGAAAACAACCAGGAAACGTCCCACCAACCCACCCCCAGCCGGCACCGGGGAATGGGTTTTTCAACCACAAAAGAAAAAGAAAAAGGGCAAGAGAAGGAGAAACTCACCCGTGGGAGAAGCCATGGAGTACAAACGGTGGTTCTATGGGCGGCGACGGTAACAGAGAGACAACAGGAACAATCAGCGGCGAGCGACGATTCGAATAAAGAGATATTTTCTATGGAAGGTTTTTGAGAGCGTTAAGTCCAGAAACGGACCACCAAACCCCCTTTTATAGGCAACTCCACCTCCCACAAGTACCCAATGAAACAACGCCACGTAGCATGCAACCGATTGCGTTCAATCGTATCAGCTGTCGCTCCAGAGACCCATGTTGATGCGCAATAAATGCATCATCATATTGAGAAATGAACCGTTGTCAAAGCACAACCTTTTTAGTTTCCTTCTACACAGATTAATTCCATATACAAGAGAAAGGTTCAAACATAGTCGAAGGCGGGAAAATTCAAAATCAAACATGGCGCCATAATATTCCAAAAAATGACTAGACAAGATGTCTACCCAATTCTAGAAGAAAACTGTCATCAAGTAGAGCCGACAATATTCGAGAGGCTACCAAGGGGATTCAGGCATACTTTTGACCATCTCAAGTAGATACCAATCTAGCTAAAAGATCAAAAATTTGTTAACACCCAATATGGGCCCCGGGTCTAGTCGAACCCTTGTCAAATGACTTGCCAACGGCTCGAAGGCTTGGGTGTTAGGCCTGGCCCATCCATGCTGGGTATTAACAAGTCAGGCTGCCCGAACAATCCACAATCTCTGTTGGGTCGGGATAGGCGCGCGACCCAGCGAGGACAGAACCCCTAGGAGGAACCCACGACCTCGCAAGTATATATAGCATAAGGAGGGCGTGGTAGATTCTTTCTCTAATATTTTGCAGCTTTTTAAAAAAAATCACGATCTAACAACATTTTCCCTGACACGCCATAGATTCTTTCCTTTTGGGTAGAATCAAGGTAGGAGAAGAACATCTCTCCTACACGAGATCTGATTATTCCCCCTAACCCTCATTCCTCCTTAATCTTCATCTACCCATCACGGATAAATCACTGACTTAAGTTTCGTAGAGTCAAATCCATGGTACAAACACCCTGGCTTAGCTTTGCAGGTAGAAGGAAGGTCGGAGTCTGAAGGTTTTGCTCGAGATCTCCATCAACACCATCTTAGAGGGGTTCTCACCCTCAGAGCTTCCCACAGAAATATATCTAACTCCTATCCGTGGTTGTGTATTGAGCCCGGTTGACTTGTGGCATAAACAGTAATGTGTGTTGAAATTGATGGTGAAATTAAAGGTAGTTGATATCTAATGTTGTAGTTGATGTTGAATGATATTGTTAAATTTATAATAGGGTGTTTGATTTGGGTTGTTGAATTATGGAATGAAATTTATAAAATTACCTTAATAATATTTTTTATTATATATAAATTCATTAACTGTGATGTAATCTATATTGAGTAAATAAAGTATATTCAAAAACTGAATTTCAAGAAGAATCATGTTAGGTTTAAGTAAAAGTAACTAAAAGAAATAATTCAATGTATTCTTTATTTTAGTGATTTATGTTATTATTTATGCGATATCCTTATAATCAAATATAAAAAATAATACTGGATTTTCAATAATGCTAAATGTTTCCTTGTATAACATAACAGATTTGGTACCGGTACAGAATATCTACCACATATCTGGGATGCATGTGACTACAATATAAAAATAGTAATATCTTAAAATTTGACATGCGTAAGAAACTGTTCATAATTAATGGGAAGATGGCATTAATCCAAAATCAATGAGAGACTAATATGTATGTTTTTTTATTTTAGTTTAGTGTTATATAGATAGATTTATGCAAGACATTGTGCATTATTTTTGAAAAACTCATTTATCGGTTATGAACGTGAAATAAAAAATTTTGTATATACCAGGAAAAATAATATATTAGAAAAAATCCAAGACTATTTATATTTGAATATATAAAGATATTCTACTATGAAAAAATAGAAAACTAAAATAAAGCATACATAAAATAAAATTAAGAAGAAAAAGTGTTACTTAGAGACAGTCACTATTTATTATTTATAAATAAGATATTTAATTATGTTGTGACTCAATAATAAATATTATATACTTTTATTAGTATTAACTATTTATGTATATTAAATAACTAAAATATATCTACAAACAATATCTAAAAAAAATAAAAATAAATACAAGATATACGAATAAACTAGTAAATTGACAAGGCATTATAATAAAAACAAAAAGTGCAATAAGAAAAGAATCCAACAAAGCTAACGTCGCCTAAATTTTCAACCAAAATCTGATAGAATCCAAATAGTGCTCATTTCCTTGCAAGAGTAGGGTCGGATAAAAAAAGGGTTTTGCATATATTGCAGAACAGAAGGTTGAAGAATATATTCTTGTAGCTATGAAAGCCACAAACATAGAATAAAAAATGGACGTATAGCATAAAACCAGTGCTAAGCTTTCAGCATTTACATTCGCGTCCACATCTCTTATGTTGTACGAGACATATACGATTCTAGAACGTAAGGATGCAAATTGACTTGGCTTCGGTAAAGTATTCTTCGACTGTTGTTGCAGTAATTTGAATGACCTAGAACAATTCGTCTCATATCGTATTCATTCATCCCTATTCCGTTGTAATCTATATCCTGTTTCGTTGTAAAAAAGGCAATACATCATCAACTACAACACTTTCCAAGAGTTCACATCTATAATTGTGTCAGAATAAGTTGATCGCAAAGTTGACACTTGTCTTTCTCCTAATATTGTGGGTCCAAATTTGTCTTTCATTTCGGAAATGTTAACATTGTTGGTCCAAATTTGTCTTTCATTTGGCAAAGTTGACACTCTCCCTCCTCTTTCTAGTTCTTGGGCGGTGAAGGGCTCTTGGAGAGTTCGGTGGCGTCGGGGGGTCAGAGGGCGGTAGCAGATGTACATAGGGCTTCCCCGCGGGTGGTTCCGGGGGCTTTTTCTAACCCATTCTTGATTATATCTCCCCTTTTCCTTACACTGCTTTCCTTCTTCTTTGATTTTCGATTCGAATGGAGCTTGCGAGAGATTCAACGACAAGATCCAACATCTTCATTATTAGATCTACCAGATATGTACTCCTTTCTTTTTGTATGAATCAATTCGATGTTCAACTTATTAATTTCTATGGTTCTGTCAAGAACCCTTTTCTATGGCTTCGTATTGCCCTTCAGCTGATAAATTTGCATTGAATCTATGATTACCAGCAGATTATGGATGCCAATTACATCTTCCTTTATTTAATCGTTCGAAATTTCATGAACTCACCTTAGTTTTGATTTTTAGGGTTTCTGATATTAAGAAATTTGGGGCTTTCCATGATAATTTTTTAATTCAGCATCTGATGTTAATCAACTTATGGAATTATCAATATGATCATTGTAACCTTCTTTGTAGCCAGTGTATAGATACTCATCTCCCTTATATATTCATCAATCGTACTGGAACTAAGCAACCCACCCTTCATCTACAATCTCTGTCTGGGAACTAAGCAACCCACCCTTCATCTATATATTTTTCAGCATATCTGGAAATCTAATCCCTTCCCTTCACCTGATGCATGTTTATCCTTGAGTTACTAGAAGAAGAAAACTCTCAACCTGAAAGCAGACTGAATCAAAAATCAATACCAATATTAATCTAGATCATGGGTCTCTGAATGGAGGAGGGACTTCATACAGGTATGTTACCCTTTTGTTGACTCTTCCTCGTTTATTTTCCTCATTATGGCACTTACTTTTGCCCAAAACATCCTTTTTCACTCATTGAATTATGCATACTATCAGTTATCTAGAATTTTGTTACAGTATGCAAATTGACCCTCTCCAGATAATGCTCAGGCATCTTATCTTTTCTCTTATCTTTAGTTCTATTCTTAGGTATGAATATAAGGATTGTTTGTTCTTTTTCTTATATCAAAATCTTTACAGAAACTATCCTATCTTCACTTATATGTCTGATCCTGTAAATTTCCATACTCATCTATCTCATAACTGTGCTTTTCTTTATTCTCTTTTATGTAAATTCTTTCCCCATACCCACTAATGTAGATCTAGTCAGTCATGTGTTTTCTAGATTTTTGAACATCTATGTATTCAGAGTCTAAAGGTACTCTGTTTTTTCTGGGTTTTAATTTACCCTATTTTTTATTATCCTATTTTCCTCTGCAAGCATATTAACAATCCTCTAGAAGATCTCCTAATCATTACTGGTGATACAAACATTCCTTTTTCTTTGTACATCCCGAGGTGGGTTCTGCATGCAATAAACTTATTGTACAAGCTTTCCGACTGCAGCTTTTCCATCACCACTTTCTGCCACCTTTTTACTGTGGCATGCAAATCCCTCTCTCCCTTGTGCACACAGTTTTGGAGATTCACCCGCAGACATTTTTTACTATTACATGCATATAATACAAACGTGCCTTTTTTCTATGCACTTCCAACTTCTTTCACCACATGCCCCTTCACATTCTCTTTGTTACTAGCATTTACCAATTCTATAAAATTGACGGCTGTCCACCACACTTCTATCTCTTTTCTCCACGGTCCTACCTCTTATATGTATGGTTCAAATCTCTACTCCATTCAACACAACCCTAAAGCTGATTCTGGTTCCATCTATGCAATCATTGCTCCTTACCTAATGTTTGCAAACACCACCCCAAACTCAGTTTCAACTTTTCCTGACAATATCCATCAGATGGATGAAATGCAAACTCATGCTCGGGAGGATGTACATGCAGATCATGCTGAAGAACTTCCAGGTAATACTCCTACTCTCAGCCCTCTTCCTACCCCTTCACAAGTCTCTATGGAGGAAATCTTCGTCCAAGAATCTGTTGCTTTTACGGCCACACCACTTATTTCTCACCTCATTCCTGAGGTTCAGGAAACATTAGCCAAACTGACCCACTTTTCTCTTATTGTGCGAGTTGTGAATGCCTTCTTTGACTCCTAGACTGTTGCTAGTAGGCTCAGGAAGGCTTGGCAAGCGGTAAGGGGTGAAATACAGTTTTATGAGATTGGTAACTTCTGGATCATTTTCACGTTTGCAAATAGGGAAGCTTGGGAGTGGGTATGACACAATAGACCCTATCATGTTTCAGTTAAGCTAGTCTTGGTCCTCCCCTATCATTCAACTTTTAACCCCTTCACTCAGGATATTACAAACATAGATCTTTGGATTGGAATTCCTCTTCTTCCTTTGTACTTGATATCAATCCCGGCCATTCAAAGTATCCTTCAGATGAATGGCCTCGATTCGGTCATTGGAATGGATGATATCTCCAATGCTAGGAATCGGATGAAGTTTACTCATTTTTGTATCAATGTTAACGTCCCTGTTTCGGGTAGGTTTCCTGGGGTGGTGACTTTTTCGGGAGTTCGTGGTAAACCATACACTTTACCTATGTGGTATGAGGGTTTCTCAAAAGTCTGTAACGTTTGCGCTTCGCCCAATCACTAACCTGATGTCTTTCTCTTAACAACCTAAGCATGTCTCCTTTTAACATTGCCATAGACAGTGACCCATCTAAATATGCTCATGTTGTTGCCTACGTGCAAACATTAATGGGAGGGAATTTCATATTTGAACATGTTGCTTCTTTATCTGATACTCATCCGAGTTTTGTTCAACGATGACTTTCGGGTCAGACTCCAACTCAGATTCCTCTTTCCATGTCGGGTATCCCTTTACACAATACATGGGTACTACCACTAGAGTCTATCCGGGGCTTAACATCAGACCCAATCTTGTTGGCCCTTCAAACTTGAATAACCCCGTCTACTACCAAGGTAAACATCAATCTAGCTTTGAAACTCAGGTAACTTCAGCCCAGCATCTCCGCAATGTTATATATTCCACTACTATGGCCCTTCCGAAAACGCCTATTCAGGTGAATAATCACAATGTGGCTGGAACACAATGTACTGCAACTCCAATTACCAGCTCCACCACCCCTCATGTGGCGAGTGTGCCTTTGCCTATTCCTTCTGAAACGGGTGACTCCAACTTTCAGTCTGCTAATTCACAGACCACGGTCAGCAAAAAGCTCAAAGGTGTTGTTATTATATCTACCACGGAGGAGGAGAATTCCAGCTCCGACCACGATCCTTCTTCTTCTTCAACGAGGAAAAGGAACGCTATGGATCACTCATCCCCAACGTCTCCATGAATCAGCACACATCCAAATCAAGGGAAGGTAAGGTTTTGTTAAATATGATACCTATTATACTATGGTTTGCATGTCTATTATCTTATATAAGTACATATCCTAAGCAGACTTCTGATGTACTTTTCCAAACAAGTATGGCTTTGTTTTGCCTGGTTTGCTTCCCTGCGTGGGAGAAGAAGCTCAGTATTACCCCTAGGTTATATGTTAGATAGGGTGTTTTTGGTAAACATATAAGTATGAGTGCATGGACTTCTACCATTTCCGATAAAAGAAGTTGTTGCCAGTTCTTCTTTCTATCCAAATGATATACCTCCATCCACATTTTACTATCATAAACTATGACAGGTTATCCCTTGATTTGACAAATATATTATGACATGTTATATATCTTGTTGTTTCATATCTACATTTACTTCCTTCTACATATGTTTGTTGATTATTCATACTCTTCGATTAAGCTTACATATTATTGATACCGTATGGTATCCTTTCCCCTGTGCTCTTGAGCACCTTTGGTTAACTTTCCACAATGCATTATTATGAAGATTGCTTACTGGAATTGTCGTGGATTCGACATAATCATCTTGACATTCTCTGCTTAGCAGAAACAAAGTCAAATACTCTTCCTAGCAAGAATTTTATCGCTAAATTAGGAATTAAAAACATTGTTATTAGTAATGCTGACGGATCTAAAGGCGGATTATGGATATTATTTGCAAATACAATTGATTCCAACTACATCCCAATCATACATAACAACAACAACAATCTTATTATATTACTATTTGACAATTCTTCCATCAAATTTAATATGGTCTTTTCATATGCCCCATGGGTGGAAAATAACAAGTTACAGTTCTGGGAAAATCTCCATAACATTTTAAATAATCTTACAAATCCCTTAATAGTTATAGGTGATTTCAATGAAATTATGGATTCCAGTGACAAATGGGGGGTATCCCCCCCCCCCCCCCAATCTAATAGATTTTCAAAATTGTTTACTCTTGCGATAAATTTGGTCTTACAAATTCGGCATTTTCGGGCTTCCCATTTACTTGGCGAAAATCCCCAAATCTCAATAATATGATTTTGGAAAGGCTTGATAGATGTTTGTTTCAATATCAAATTCACAAGTTCTTCCAATTAGTCCATACATTACATCTTCCTTTCAAAACATCAGATCATTAATGTATTATTATACAATTAGGTTGTAATTACACCTACAAAAAGTTTCCTTTTTGTTTTGAAATGCATGGATTGATAATTCAGATTACATAAACAATATCAAGAAAGCTTGGTCATTTGATTGTCAAGGTTCTTTTGTGTGTAAATTATATATGAAACAATGACAACTAAAAAATCTATCTAAACTTTGGTGCCGAAAACATACTAATAATAATCATATCCAGTTAGCTACAACTTCTTCCTCCTTGGAGAACATTCTACGTTCTTTATTAAATAACCCCACTGATTATAACCTCAATAACAAATATAAGGTTATGATCCAAAAATATAACTGCCTCCTTAATTTTCAACATAAATTTTGGTCCCAGCAAGCGAAGCTTAAAAATACTATAAATATGGATATAAACAGTAAATATTTCCAACACGTTGCCAAAATAAGAAGCATAAAACAAAAAAAATAATTTACATCATCTGATGGTTTAGTTCACAAGGATAACAATAATATAATACGGGTCATTACTGTAGATCTTCAAAAATGTTTCCAACCAGTCCATATATCACCACTTTCACATCAAGATCTTCAAATTATTCCCACTCTTATTACACCTGAGACTAATAATGATTTGTGTGCACAACCTTCCAGGGAAAAAATTAAATTAGTCATAAACCAAATGCCCAAAAACAAAACTTGCGGTCCTGATGGTTTCCCTGTGGTGATTTATCAGACATATTGGCCCATTGTGCAAAATTCTGTTATAAAAGCTACTCAAGATTTCTTTCGTTCTGAAACACTCATATCTGAATGTCCTCAATCTTTTATTGGCCTTATTCCTAAAAATGATAATCCTCAAATTATAAACCACTACAAAATTATCACAAAAATATTAGCAAAACCGATTACAGAAATTACTTCCACATATTATCTCCCCGTTTCAGGGAGCTTTCACTCAAGATAGATCTATTCAGGAAAATATTCTTATCGCCCATGAAATTTTTCGATTCTTTCCATAAAAAAAGAAAGGTACCCGGGGTTGGATGACTATTAAGTTAGATATGGAAAAAAACATATAATAAATTACAGTGGCAATTAATATCTGATATTTTCAAAGCTTTTGGATTCTGTCCAAAATGGACTTCACTGATAATGGCATGTATAACTTCAACTTCATTCTCTTTTTAGTTAATAATTAGTCGGGCCCGATATTTAAGCCCAACTGCGGGCTACATCAAGGAGATCCAATTGCACCCTTTATATTTATTATTGCTATGGAATTCCTAGCTAGAAAATTAACCATTGAATCGACAAGATCAAACGTAAAGTAGGTATAAATATTACTAATAATGGTATGTGTATTCCTTTCTTAAGTTTTGCAGATGACACAATCATTTTTGCTAATGCAAACATTGGTAACTCACAATCTATTAAAAACACCTTAGATCATATGTTGCATGTATCGGGTTTAAAGATTAATTACGATAAATGTTTTATCCAATTCCCAAACAACATTCCTCATAACACTAGATAATCATTAGCTTCTGACATATTCGAATCACATCTTCTATGGAAAAATATCTCGGTATTCCTATAGTAGCTGGTAGAGTAAAGAATGAATGTTTCAACTACGCCATTGCAAATTTAACCAAACATCTATCCAATTGAAAAGTGGATAACTTATCTCACGCAGCATGAACAGTTTTAATACAATCAAATCTAACCTTAAAAATAAATTCTTTAATGCAAAGTTTTTTCCTTCCAACTGGAATTCATACACAAATCGAGGACATTAACAAATCTTTTTTCTGGAACAAATTCAACTCCTCTTACAGACCTTTGAAATCATGGGAAGAAATTTGCATACCAAAATCACAACGAGGAATGAGTTTGCATAAAGCAGAAAATTACAACTCTGCTCTTCAGATAAAATTGCTTTGGAAATTATTATCAGATAATAATAGCATTTGGGTTCAGCTTATTAATGACAAATATCTTCATAACTGTAATATTTTAAATTATAAGAAGAGAAGCAGACAATCATGGCCGTTTTCTAGACTTTCGGCTTCTAAGGAAAGAATTCGAAAAAGGTATTTTCTGGATTGTAGGTAATGGTAAAACAATTAATTTCTGGAACGACAGTTGGATTGCAAACATAAGCCTAAAGCATTATTTCAATCCTAACATGCATAATGCCGATATGAAAGTCAAGAAATTTATTTCTAATAATAAGCAGTAGGATCTTCGTAAATTAGCAATATACTTGCCTACTACAATAGTTAATATAATTCGATCTGTTTACTTACCTTGATCAAACCTTGAGGACAAAGTGATTTGGAAATATTCGGTCTCAGGTGAATTTTCCACAAACTCTGCACTTCACTCATGTAAAATCCAAGAACCAACAACCTCACACTCACTTTTCTTGAAAATTTGGAAGTTGGAAATTCCACCAAAATTTAAAAATTTTCTATGGGAAGCAGTCTCAGACTGTCTTCCTACTACAGAAAGACCAAATAGATATTTTAATAGAGTTCCGAACTACTGTGTCATTGTAACCACTATATGGAAACAACAAATCATTTCTTTCTTGAGTGCCCGAAAACAAAAAAAGCGATAGCTGACTTTAAAAACAAAATTGGACAAAATTTCAACTTCCAGAATATCGACAATTTCAATGACAATTTCACATTCTTTTTACTGAATAATAATAACCCCAACATAATGTGTTTTCTATGGTACGAACTTTGGAAAACTAGAAACAATTTAATTTTTAATAGACAAAATCCAAAAAATAATTCACCAACTGATATTTGCATACTTCCATTTCCAATCATGGGAATCATCTAAACTTTTTAATAAAAACATTAAATTAAATTTCAATTTTACAGGGAATCATCTAAACTTTTTAATAAAAACATTAAATTAAATTTCAATTTTACAAAGAGTATTAAGAAAAGGAAGAATAGTAAAGGCTGGATAAAACCGGACAATAACTGGATCAAAATTAATTTTGATGCTTCATTTCACGTTAATGGGCAGTATTACATATCTTACATTATGTGTAACCACAATGGAAATATTATACATTTAAACACGAGAGAAATCAAGGGACATTAAGTATTGCAGGTTGAGGCCTTAGCTGCTCTTGAAGTAGTATCCTCAGTCTCGAATACTGACCACCAAAAGGTTATCTTTGAAGGAGATAACCTGACCTTAATCAATGCAGTCAGAGGCATCTGGAAGGTTCCATGGAGCATTCTGCACATTGTAGAAGACATTAAGCAGCCGACACATCGCTTCAGAGAGGTCAAGTTTGTTCATTGCTTTCGAGAAAACACAAAACATCAGACATTCTTTCTAGCATCACGACAGATGGTTTAGAATTATTAGATATAAAAAAATATGTATTGCCACTTGTAATACCTGATTCGGAAATCAGAACCTTGAGAGTTGGATTGTGGAATTCACAATCTCCTCTCTTTAGTTTCCTTAGGGATTTAATTTTTTAGCACTATCAAGCATGATAGTGCGGGATTGTTCTCTGGTTAGGAAGGAATCCCAATGTTGGCCTTATATAAAAAAAAAACATACACAATACATGATATTGTTGCGAGGATCATAAGATTGATGTGCTTTAATGTCTTTGCCTCGTTATATTCTTTCTTATTTTTTATATATCGGTTTGTCTAAAACATATGTTCTTAGGACACATAATAAACATCATTGATTAAGAAACTAAATCTTAAATATAAAACCATTAATCTCTCTTAATAAAATAATTGAAAAGCGATTACATCCTTGAGGACATAGATTAAAAGATCCGGCGATCTTGTCATATTTTATAAAACTGTCCCGATTCCCATTATCATTTACTAATATGCAACAAGAAAGAGAACAACAATTTCCGTACTACTGTAAATATATTATTTTTCCGGTGTTAAAGTACTTTACTTTTAATTGAAGAAATTTTAGTTTTTTTTCTTCCAATGTGATCTTGTTTTATTTGCTTATGAACAAATATTTAAAGTCGGGTACACAAAATGAGACGATGAGTACTACTCCCTCCATCCCTTAATTTTCTTGTCACTTGTCATTTCCGTTGTTCCAAAATTATCTTCTCACATTCTATTTATAGAAACTACTTTTCAACATCTTTTTCAATTTTCAATACACTTTCACTCTATCCAATACAAATTCTCCTCTCACAATAGTACTTTATCTTCATTCAATATCCAATTACTCCCTCCGTTCTATAATATAAGGGACTTTTCCCTTTAACACGCATGCCGATGCGCGTTTTATATCACTCATATCTCGAATTATATGTTTTCAAAAATCATGAAATTTTGATTTTGTTGAATTACTTATTGAGACGAATCAAACAAGACCGCTCATGACTATATTTTCTCTAATATATTAGGAGAAATCGAGAAGATTCTTTCGGATTGTGAATATTGTACGGAAAAGTTTTGTCCCTTATATTATGGGACAGAGGGAGTATTACTCTTTCTCTCTATCTCTTTCTTCTACATTTATTACTTTTCACTTTTTCCTTAAAATCCGTAATTTTGGTCAAACGGGAAGAAAATTAAGGGAGGGAGAGAATAGTATTATTTGACATAAAAAAAAACTCATAAAAAATAATGAAACGGAAGCATCATAGCATACGTCACTATGTATTCCGTGTGGGACGCGTAACACGTCTTTATTTTGGTGTCAAATGGTCAAAGGTTCGGGGGTATTCACACGTGTCGGTTCTTGCGGTGGCATACTCGTAGTTTTATCCAAGGAGTAAACTTACAAACCGATTGTATACTCGCTATAAATTTAGCGGTGGCGGAGGCAGTTCGACAGCATATTTTGACGATCCTATTTCTTCAGAGAAGCAGAAACTAAGCAAGTTAAGGACTAAAGAGAAGGAGAGAAATGGCGGAAGGACAAGTTTACAGCTGCCACAAAACTGAGGAATGGAAGGAGCACTTCGAAAGAGAGAAGACCTCCCAGAAATTGGTACCTTTCTTTCGTGATTTTGAGCATATAAAACGTATGATTTGATTGCATGCTTTATGATAAAGAGGCTTTGGTGGATCAGCCGTTCCAATTTGGAAAGTTATGGAATGGAATTTTGTTGTATGAGTTGCGGAAGGAATTAGGTTTTGATCTCAGCTGCCTGCATTACTGATGAGTTTCAGCGTCAGTGCCCTTAATCCTCTATCTGCACATTTAATAAGGATTCTAGATATATGTAGATACGAACAATTTAGATTATCCATCAACTGTTTGTTGATCTAGGTCGATTTTGTCCTTAAAGTTTCATTATTAGTAATTGTTTGTTGATTTGTAAATGTAATCAATCATGTTTTAGAAAATTGTAGTGGTTTGAGTGAGAAGAATTTTGTTGATAGGTTGTGGTGGATTTCACTGCATCATGGTGCGGTCCATGTCGCTTCATAGCTCCAATCCTGGCTGAAATTGCAAAGAAGATGACTCATGTTCTCTTCCTTAAGGTGGATGTTGATGATTTGAAGGTACAATTTCTGTAATCTAGCTTAGAGTACGCTGAGTGTTGTTCAAAATTCCTAGATTGTATATGATATCATCACGATTACATGATTGCAGGATGTTGCTGAGGAATACAAAATTGAGGCGATGCCGACCTTCCTTTTCATCAGGGAGGGGAAGGTGATTGATACCGTTGTGGGAGCGAGGAAGGATGAACTTCTGGCTGCCATTAACAAGCATGCCACCACCACCACCACTGCTTGATTCTACTCTATATGCCAATATGTTATCAATAATTTAGTACTCATTACTCCCAATTGAAACCATGTTAGGTTTGATCCGGATTATGACTACAGTGTATGGCCTTATGTATGTATGAATGTGTTCTTGTTATTGTTCGTAGACTTCAAGAATTGTATCATGTCACATGTAGGTTTCGGGTAGTTTGGTCGAACTGGTCTAGCCTAAGCAACGATCTATCAACAACAGAAACTATTAACGATGGAAGAATATAGAATAATAAAATAACACAGCACACAAGCGAGTTTACGAAAATTTTATATCTTCGAAATTCTTCTTTGATTTTTGAATTCAAGATTGAGATTCAATCCACTAACTAAACTCATAGTTACAAGGACAATCATATTCTCGGATCATATACAACGAAGAAGAAACTCCCTGCAGTGAAGTACAAACTCAAAACAAGTTTAAAGTTTGAAGCCACGAGCTAACAATTCTCTTTGACATCGTCTTTACTTCAATGCATCAAGGAACGACCAAGAGAGCGTCGTCATGGAAATCTTAGCAAAGCTCAGATGAGAAAAGAGGAGAAACTAGCAAAGCTCAGATGAGAAAAGAGGAAAACGGAAATACAAAGGTCATAAAGCTGAAGACAACGTCTCAAATATTATAAAGTCTAAGGAGCTTTGGGATTTGTGGGCCATAATTCTCTTGACCTATCTGGTAAAAATGTAAGAGTGAATCTAGCCTAAGTTATTCACAAACTTCCAACACAAACAATCACAAGAACAACAAACACAGATTTGTTATGCAGTTCGGATACTCGATCCTATATCTGCAGGCCTCAAGATTTGGAGGCCAATCCACTATGAAAATCAGTTCTCAAAGAGGGATACAAAATCTGTCAAACCAGTACAACTCAGATCTAGGCCTAAGAACCACATAGGGTTCAAAATGAAAGATAAAAGGAAAGAAGAAACTCCCTTTAGCAATCGTAACCGGAGCGCCACCATAGGAACCGAAGAGCAGCCTCTTCACTTCAACGCTACCGGAACCGAGCCTCAGATCTGCCACCAAACGGAGCGTCACACCAACGGCTGGGCTCTACAATGGAAGCACAAGCCCCGCTTGCACAACACCGGACAAGGAATCACCGGAGAAGACAGATTCTCCACCAATCTCAGAAATCTCATAAAACACTCTCAAGAGGTTAGGGTTTTTGAGCGGCGGAAGAAAATGAGAAGTGAGGTAGTAGCTAGGTCAACAAATGAAACCGAGATTAAATACCTCAGCCAAAAGATATAACCCAGCTTCAATATAGCGACCCAACATAGCAAAGCAAACAGGCCCATCGCAGCGGAGCAATGAGGCCCACCTCAACCCGGCCCGAAAACACTCCATACGGGCTAAAAGATCTCTTCCTATTTAAAAGGCCTAAATTTTAAGTGTACTGTAAATTAGGTAAATAATACCTAATAAATCCCCCCATGATTTACATAATTTTCATTACCCAACCCCTAACTGTAGAACACAGCTAAAAACCACCGGGGAGGGAGTGGACTGCGGCCCCCAATCCGTCATCAACCTAATGCCTATTCAGTGTGTGTCCCATATGCGTAAAGCATTCCTGCAATAAGCAAATTTGCCAGCTGTCATTATTTTGGTTCCAAAATCAGAGGGGTTAAGATCGCCTTTAATCTTAGTAACCATTAAAGCTTTCTTATCTATTAAGTCTCTAATGAAGTGATGCCTAACATCTATATGCTTAGAACGTTCATGGTAAACATGATCTTTACACAAGTAGAGAGCACTTTGACTATCCATATGCAATACAGGAGTATAAGATTTACAACAGATTTCATTAAGCACATCAGTTAACCAAATAGCTTCTTTAGCAGCCTCAGTAGGTGTTATACACTCAGCCTATGTGGATGACAAAGCCACCACAGATTGCTGTTGGCTTTCCAGGATACACAATTCCCTACCCAAGTAAAATAATAAGCAGTAGTAGATTTCCTATTATCTTTGTTACTAGCATAATCAGAGTCCATAAATCCTACAAGTTCATCCTTAGAAGTATGTTCCGAATATACTAAGCCTAGTTCTTTAGTACTATTGATATACCTAAGTACATATTTCATAGCATTCCAATGAACATCACCAGGATTAGACATAAAGTGACTCAAAATACTAATAGTAAATGATAAATCAGGTCTAGTACATAACATGGCATACATAATGGAACCAACTGCAACATCATAAGGCATATTTTTCATTTTATCCATTTCAGCTTGTGTTTTAGGGCAATATTCTTTAGTTAAGTCTAAATGTCCACCTAGAGGAATAGAAGTAGGTTTAGAACCAGTCATACTAAATTTTTCTAAAACCTTTTCTAAGTAGTCAGTTTGAGATAAACACATAGATTTGTTTTTCCTATCTCTTCTGATTTTAACTCCTAAAATCCTCTTAGCAGCTCCTAAGTCTTTCATGTCAAAATTAGCTTTCAAGTCTCTTTTCACACCAGAAATAAGAACTTTAGAGCTAGACATTAAAAGAATATCATCCACTTACAACAACACATATAAAGCAGATGAAGACTTAACATTCTTAAAATACAAACAAGTGTCATAACTACTTTTATGAAAACCTAAGTTTTTCATGCATGAATCAAATTTCATATTCCATTGTCTAGGAGATTGCTTTAAACCATATATAGATTTATTTAATAAGCATGCAAAATCAGGTTTAGTTTTATCCACATAACCCTTAGGTTGCCTCATATAAATGGTTTCTTGCAAATCTCCATGTAAGAAAGCAGTTTTCACATCCATTTGTTCCAATTCCCAATCAAACACAACACACATGGCTAAAAGTAACCTCATAGTCTTATACTTAAAAACAGGGGCAAAAATGTCATTATAATCTACACCTTCCCTTTGGGTAAAACCCTTAGCTACTAATCTAGCATTGTGCCTAGGAGGTTCATTAGGAGTAGTGCCTTCTTTTATCTTATAAATCCACTTGCTATCTATGAGCTTAGCATTATTAGGTTTTTCAGCTAAAGTCCAAGTTTTATTAACTATCATAGAATCAATTTCATCTTTCATAGCTTGTTCCTAATTTTTAGCATACTTACACCTAATAGCTTGTTCATAAGTTTCTAGGGTATAAGTATTAATTAACCTATTAGCAGTGATAAAGGCATACTCAACAATTTGTGCATACGCAGTAGTGACATTATCCTCAACATTACCAACATATTTCAGATTAGGTTTAATAATCCTAGGTTCTCTATCTCTAGTTAATTGATATGAGCTCAATACCTAGCACATTATCACTAGAAGATGCATTAGAGACATTATAAGGAGAGGGAATAGAAATAGACCCAGAGTTAGTATTATCCTCCCTTTCTACCGTTTCCTTCCTTAATGGTTGTGGATCATTGTCACTTTGTTCACTGTTGTCTAAAAGTGCAGTTGGAGGACTTATCGGTGTCCCTTCATAGCTAGGGCTGGGCTCACCGCCTCCATCAGAGAAGTGTTCAACATCAACTTCTTCTTCGTGCTCCAGAACTGGTGGTAGGTCACGTGGGTCAAAGAATTGCCTTGGAGCTTCAATTTCAGAGGAAGCTTCATGCTCAGTGCCTGCCTGCTCATTAGAGATAGTTAGTGCTTGTTTGAAATGAAAATCAGTTTCATTGAATGTCACACTTCTAGACAAAATTACCCTATAGCCCCCAGGCTGTATAAGGAGTAACTTCTAGGCTTTAACATCCTCAGGGTAACCTAGTAGGACACATTTCAAGGCCCTTGGATTCAGCTTGCCCTGTGATATGGCAGAATAAGATGTACATCCAAAAGGCTTGATACGGTCCAGCTCGGGTACCTTTCCAGTCCATAATTGTTGAGGAGTCTTAAAGTCTATAACAGATGAAGGGGACCTATTAATTAAAAAACATGCAGTAATAATGGCCTCCCCCCCACAAAGTATGTTTCATTCCAGCACTAATTAGCATACATCTAGCTTTCTCTAACAAGGTTCTATTAATTCTCTCGGCAGTCCCGTTCTGTTGGGGAGTGTCCGAGACTGTCAAGTGTCTTTTTATGCCATAAGATTTACAATAAGCATCAAAGGAAGAGTTACAAAACTCAAGGCCATTATCAGTTCTTAAACATTTTAGTTTCTTACCTACTTGGTTTTCTACACTAGTTTTCCATTCCTTAAAAGTACTAAAGGCCTCATCCTTAGTTTTTAAAAGATAGACCCAAACTTTCCTAGAAAAGTGATCTATAAAGGATATAAGATACCTTCTACCTCCTACAGTATTAACCTGAGCAGGCCCCTACAAATCAGAATGCACATATTCAAGTGGAGTTTTAGCAACATAAATACTTTTAGGGAAGGAATGTCTAGTCTTTTTACCAAATATGCAAGTTTCACAAAATTTCAGTTCAGTTGGTTTCTTAGATAAGGATCCAGTTTTAAACAGATAATCAAGTCCTTTATTTCCTATATGGCCAAGTCTAGAGTGCCACGGTTTTGTTTCATCTAAAGTCATAGAATCACTAACTTTGGAGAGATTTATTTCAGGTGAAGTTACAATATGATATAGTCCACCCTTTAATATTCCTCTAATAATAGTAAGTACATCCCTAATGACTTCCTTTATTACATTGTGAGTGACTATACGATACTTTAGATGATAAAAACAAGATTCAGACATTAGGTTTCTATGTAAACTAGGCACCCATCTAACATTTTGTAAGATCTTAACTTTACCATCAAACATGCATATAGGTACATTTCCTATTCCTTTAATATCTAGGGAGCTATCTTCACCAAGCATAACAGTCCCACCATTAACAGCATGCATAGATATAAAATTAGACTTAAAAGGAGTGACATGCATAGTACAACCAGAATCTAAAATCCATTCATTTACACTAGACACAGAATGAGAGCACATAAGCAATTCACAATCATAGAAAGAAGATGATTCAACAACAGAAACTGTATGCTCATTTTCAGATTTATTTGAATCATCCTTTTTCTTTTTAAAGCAATCTTTAATGTGGTGACCAAGCTTACCACAATAAAAACATTTAATTTTCTTATCTTTATCATAAGTAAAATGTTTTTCATTCTTATCACCCTTTTTATCCTTCTTATTAAAATGTTTATTTTTGCCTTTACCATTAGCATTAAAACTTCGGCTTTATGTTCATTTCTTTTCTCATGTTTCAGTTTAAATACCTTAAGTGTCTCATTTTTCTCAGTAATGGACTCAATGATTTTCAATTTAGTAAAATTTTCAGAACTATATTGAATAACATCTTTTAAGGTATCAAACTGACTAGGCAAAGAATTTAAGAGGATAACAGCTTGGTGGGTGTCTTTTATGGTGTCTTTTATGGTGTCTTTACACCTTTCTAGGTCTTGTGTCATCCTAAGGTACTTGTCTAAGTTTTCATTTAAAGTCAGATTAGTGTCCATTTTAAAAGTGAACAATCTGCATAATAAAGAAATATGAGAAGGTTGGGATTTAGTAAGATACAAAGCCTCTAAACCTTCCCACAAGTCCTTGGAAGATGTTAACGAGATCACTTGTCTAGCAACGTCGTCTGAAAGGCGTATCATGATCTCCGAGTGCGCTTGTTCGTCCATCTCCACCTTCCTCATGTCTGACGTCTCAGCTAAGTATTCAGTGGTGACGGCTCTGTAGCACTTCTCCTTTATCAAGACTGCCTTCATTTTGACCTGCCAGATTGAGAAGTCTCCGGTTCCATCGAACGGCTTCATCCTCACTGTGTTGTCCGACATAGCTGACACATAGAGAGAAAAATCAGAACTCACAAGTATCTAATCAGAATGTACTTAGACAAAATTCTCAATAACTAGCCAAAAACAGACTAATTCAAAGTAGTATAACTACAAGGCTGTATACAACACAGATTGATGCAAGGACAAGAACGAGAAATTTCTTAACAGTAAAAACACCCAATCTGCACAACTCAGTATATGCTCAGAATCAAAAGCAGTAGGCTATCAAGATAATCAGCCTAAACATGCAAAGATCTCAAAACTAATCAAACATGCAGAAGTCAAAAATAACAGCCTAAACATGCAAGAACAAAGTCAGAGATCTAGACATGCACTGAGTCAACAAAAACACCAATTTACAACTAAACCAATACAACGGAAGCAATAGTAACAAGATCGAACAATAGTATCTCAGATCTCTCAAAAATCACAACAGATCCAGAAAATACAAGAACAATCTAGAACATGCAATGAAAGGGAAACCTGGCTCTGATACCACTTTGTAAGAGTGAATCTAGCCTAAGTTATACCCAAACTTTCAACACAAACAATCAAAAGAACAACAAACACAGATTTGTTACGCAGTTCGGATACTCGATCCTACATCTGCGGGCCTCAAGATTTGGAGGCCAATCCACTATGAAAATCAGTTCTCAAAGAGGGATACAAAATCTGTCAAACCAGTACAACTCAGATCTAGGCCTAAGAATCACAGAGGGTTCAAAACGAAAGATAAAAGGAAAGAAGAAACTCCCTTTAGCAATCGTAACCGGAGCGCCACCACAGGAACCGAAGAGCAGCCTCTTCACTTCAACGCTACCGGAACCGAGCCTCAGATCTGCCACCAAACGGAGCGTCGCACCAACGGCTGGGCTCTACAATGGAAGCACAAGCCCCGCTTGCATAACATCGGACAAGGAATCACCGGAGAAGACAGATTCTCCACCAATCTCAGAAATCTCAGAAAACGCTCTCAAGAGGTTAAGGTTTTTGAGCGGCGGAAGAAAATGAGAAGTGAGGTAGTAGCTAGGTCAACAAATGAAACCGAGATTAAATACCTCAGCCAAACGATAATAACCCAGCTTCAATATAGTGGCCCAACATAGCAAAGCAAACAGGCCCATCGTAGCGGAGCAATGAGGCCCACTTCAACCAGGCCCGACAACACTCCATACTGACTAAAGGATCTCTTCCTATTTAAAAGGCCCAGATTTTAAACGTACTGTAAATTAGGTGAATAATACCTAACAAAAAACAACGTTTTGATTAGCTATATCAAGCTTGCATAGTACAGAAATACAACAGTCATAGAGCTGAAGACCATGTAAGAAGCTTTATAGTGGACGACCCAGTAAAACCAGGCCCATCATCGCTATTTATTGGACCAGAGAAGACTTGGCCTCAGCTGCGCATGATAGGCTTAAAACCATGATCCCAGAGCTCATGTTCACAAATGGGCTTCAAAGAAGTTATGATAGGGGTATTGTTTAAGTGCGCTTCACACATTTTATTATTAGACTTTATTTCCCTTTTTTTTAAAATTAGTTTCTTGATCCGTGATGACGTTAACGGTGATGACAATATCAATGATGATAATATCGGTGATGACAATTAAGGTTGAAAATCATTCACGGGTGACCGTTTCATCCGCCACCCGATCTCACTTGCGTAGATGAAAATCCGAAATAAATGGTTGATGGGTGAAACAGATGATGGATTGGATACGCGTGATGAATGATCACCCATCACCCGCCACCCATCCATCACCCCCGTCCCGTCACGCTTAAATTTTTTTATATATATAAAATATAATTTTATATATTATAGATATAGATAATTACCTATATTAATTTTTTTATTTATAATTTAAAAGCAAAATATTGGCTATTCCAACAATGCGTAAGATTCCAAGAAATATATTGGCTATTCCTGCATCAACTGTTGCATTTGAGATTGTTTTTAGTGGTGATGGTAGAGTAGTGAATGCACACCACAACAAACTAAATTCAAAGATTTTTGAAACATTAACGTCTTTGAGAAATAGGATTCGTTGAGACATTACATGTGATTAAATTTCATGTATATTTTTAGTACTTTTAGTTCTTATTTTATTGGTTAATCTTTTAGATGATGAAGATGGTATAGATGAAGAACAAGCTTCTAATGAAATGAACTATGTGAGCGAAAGCTTCATTTTTAACTTAACATTCATTTGGAGATTTGAGTAGTTTAGTTACAAATTTCTTCTTCTATTAGATAACTTAAATTTTGAAATATATTATCTTTAAGTATTTATATTAACCATATTTTTAGTTCTTGTGATATTTATTATTATATATATGTGTTGCTAGGATCATATTATTGACGATTTCTTTTGAAGGGACTTACAAGTTACAAGAAAGAAGACAACGAGATAGAATAGTTGTCTAATTTTTAGTTTTTTAATAATTATTTCTTACTTTTTTATGTAATATTTTTTACATTTTCAACATCACGTAATATTTTTTATGTAATACTTTTTCTTACTTTTTTATGTAATACTTTTTCTTATTTTGAAGGTGATAAAAACATAATGAGAAAGTTAGGTGAATAAATGGGTGCACCCGTTTCACCCATTTTACATGTGAATGACGGGTGTACTGATGATACTTTAAATGGGCTGGTGAGTGAGTTAAGTGATGGAACAATAGGTGAATGGATGATGAAAGCGGTACATTCACCCACCACCCGACCCATTTTAAACCCTAATAACAATATCGGTGATGACAATAGGTGTGATGACAATAGTTGTGATGACAATAAACGGTGATGACAATAGTTGTCATCAACACTTCAATTTATTGTTATCTATAAATAAATTTTCAACATAATTCGTATCATCAACATTAAAATTTATTATCATCAATACATAATTTTCTAAGTCTCACTGTCATCGAGAAATAAATTTTCAATTTGGTACCTCTGTCCATTATATCCAGCTGAAACACATGAGCAATTTAAGAGCTCTCCAGTATCAGCTAAACAAGAAAGTGCAAGTTTCCATAACAATTCAATGAAAAATTGGATTTGTATCCATCGAGCCTTTGTGATCACACTAATAGTGTGACTTCGTGCAAGCAGATAGATCATAATTTAGGAAGACATACTCAGAAAAGACAAACAATACTAGCAAGCTTCGAAGTATAGAGGAATGTGTACCATCAGGGTCAACATTTCCCGCAATCTGTAGAGCATATGAATTTGCCAAATCCGAATTTGCTAGAGTAATTAGACAACTTCGAGGCTTTATGTAGTTCAGTATCACCGTGCAGATACGTGCTTCTATATCAGAAGGTTGGTCAACAACTGTAATGCCTGGCAAATCTACCAACGTGATATCAAAACATTTGGGGAGTAGATAGTTAAGTGTATTGGCCTGTCTGGATCAGGAATGCCTTTGCTTGCTCCAGCTTCTCCTCTTGTCAGAAGACTCATAACTCAAGATTTACAGGGCCTATGTGGAATTGGAACTTCTCATGACTAGAATATGACTGTAAATATACACAAACCTTACAGGCTACCAAAAGTTAATATTAGAAATTGCAATGGATAAGCTACACAATTTTACAAACAACTGTACAACTAAGCAGATTAAGTACACAAACAACAAAAACAATTAAAAGCTACTTCAGCATCTGCTTAAGTGTTAAACAACAAGTCTCTAGTTAAGGTATAAATTTCGTCTAATAGTTGTCTTCGCCATAGAAGAGGGGAACATAGTGAAATTAAAGCTTATACTCTCAAGTTGCAAGTAGAATTGGGATCAAGAAAAGACTCCCAACCAACTTTATGTAATTATTTTATTTTTCATAGGTTGGGCTTTGCTTTGCTATGAATTGTAATCATTTTATTTTTCATATGTAATCATTTTATATAATCATTTTGTTAAAAATATTAATAAAAAACTTAATTTTTAAAATTACATTTTTATCGATCATTATTATTATACTTATATCAAATACACATGTTGTTTTATTGTGGTAGAATTTTATTCATTTCATTTCATTCCACTATTATCATTATATGCACAATTTGTTAATATTAATGTTTATTATTACATATATCTTTATCCATCATTATTATTATATTCATATCAGCTATTTCATTATATTAAATATAATTATTTTATTTCTTTAGACTTGTATGTGTATAGTTTGTTAATATTCTTATATATTATGTACATAATTGTATCAATTGATATTACTTCATTATCATATACATGATACACTTGACATGTTTCTAACTAATTTTTATATATTATGTACACACCTTTTATCATCTAATAGTACTCTATGCGTATATATCACCATTTGTCGTATTTTTATTATACTTAATTTATTTACTAATTATATTGATAATATAGATATAGATGGATGTATGAAAGAAATCATTTGTTATTCAGTGGACGGATAGAGGTTGACAAATCCAATTGCAGCCCAATTAAAAATATTTATTGTACAGTTAGTAACGGAAAGCGCTTTATACAATCTAAAAAAATTCTTCATACACTCCGAAATGAAACGTAAAATTCTTGCTAATGCAAAATGTTCGCGTTTCAGTTAATTTAGGTACCTAGGAGGACATATTAAACGCAAAATACATGCGTTTTATTTTTTGTGAAATATCATGGCGAAACGCAGGATTCCTGCGTTTGAATGTAATTTTTTTTTTGAAATGTATAAACGCAGGATTCCTGCGTTACAATTTATTTAAAAAAAAAGTCGAAAGGGCGGGCGTTCGGGCGGCATATTCAAAATTTAAACTGAAACGGAGGTAAAAAGCGAACGCAGGAATAATGCGTTCACCTCATCCCCTTCCTTCCCTTCGTCCATATATACTGCCCCGTCCCGCCGGCCCTAGCGCAGAGCAAGCCAGACCCGAACGCAAGCCAGACCCGAACACAGCAAAGTTGCGTTTCCCTCCTCCTTTCGCCCTCGATGGAAGCACTCCACTCCGTTGCTCTTCCGGTGCCCCCGACGACGGCGACCAAGACCGAATTCTCCGCTCCTCCGGGTGGTTCCGCCCCGTCCGCCTCTCCTCCCGTCGATTCCGCTGCTCCTCCGGCCGATTCCGCCCTATTCCGCCCCGGCCGCCACTCATTCCGCCCCGGCCGCCGCTCCTCCTGTGGATTCCGAGCCTTCCTCTGCTCATCCGGTGGTGCCGGTCGATTCCGTCGCTCCTCCGTTGCTCTTGTTTCCGACGGCAGTCCGACGACCTCGGAGCAGACTTACGGCACCAACTTCAACGGCCGGTCCGACGACGACGACGACGACCACCGCTGCAACCGAGCCCCCGATAAAGGAGAAAAGAAAACGAGCACCTCCGAAGAAGAAAAATACGGCACCTAAGGTGCGGAAGCCGACACAGAAATCGAACACAACGACGAACCCGCCAATCAACTTAGCTACGGTATATTTTGTAATTTGAATATTTCAATTTTTAATTTTTTTTATATTTATTATATTGTACTGGAATTATATTTATAATCAATAATAGAAATAGTTGGATTTAGATCAAGATTTTAAATTAGATAATTATTTAGTATATAGTTAGTAATTAATATTTTGTTATTATTTAATTAGTGTATAGTTATTATTTAAGTATTTAATTTATAATTATCTAGTTTTTTATTATTTAGTTGTAAATAATTTGTTGGTTAATTAACAACAATATTTAGAATAATGTGTTGTTTTTATTTAGAATAATATGTTATTATTATTTAATTGTAAATAATATGTTGGTCAATTAACAACATTATTTAGAAGAATATGTTGTTTTTATTTAGAATAATATGTTGTTACTATTTAGTTGTAAATAATATGTTGGTCAACATTATTTAGAATAATATGTTGTTATTATTTAGTTGGGAATAATATGTTTGTCGTTTAACAACATTATTTAGAATAATATGTTGTTATTATTTAGAATATTGATAGTAATTTCAACTAAAATGAAGGGGATAGAGGAGGCGGTAGGTGGATCCGTTAGGAAAAAACGTGTTGGTCCTCGTGATATTGCTGCACGAGGGATCACTGCTTCGGCACGACGGGGCGAGGCTTCAGATTTGAGCAGACAGTTGGATGCTGTTTTAGCGACAAATACGATACCTTCCTTTGAGCACGACGATGTAGGACATGTCATGTACGGTGATGTCGATGATCGCCATCAACATCAGGAGAAGGTGTACGATATCTCCGATGTTCTACAAGCGACCGACTCGGCCTACAACGAGGAATGGGTTGTCCCACATGATATGGACATGGAGGACCATCCGCCTTCCCCTCCTCCACCGTCCCAGACGTCAGAGCCGACTCAGACATCAGTGCCGATTTCCACTACCGAGACAACTATCCCCGCTACTTCCCTTTTACCAGAGCCACAGGTGCGCCCCACTCTCGAGACAGGTGGACCTTCTAATACTCCCCCCACCTGAGGTTCAGAGGCTTGCAGTTGACCCGGTTGTAGACCCACCTGTCGGTCCCGTACCTTTTGGTCAGGAAGGGAACTGGATGCCTGGAGGGCCTTGTTCGTCGGCGTTGATTAAGTCATATACGCAACACATCGCACCCCTGTTGTGGACGGTGACTCAAGTGGAGGCAGGTGTCAACCCAGACAGGGTTCCTGGAGTAGTTTTCCCCTCATCTAACACCAGAGATCCGGTATGTATTACAATTAACAGAACATTTATAAATATTATACAAAACATAACACTCCTGATACAATTATTCCAGTTGAGGAGAGTCCTTAGAACTTTCCCTCGCAACCCCACTACTCAGAGTCAGAGGCTTTCCGGACGGACGAGCCCGGATCATGGTGGTCATTGGCTCAAGCTAGCCAGCTGACTAGCTTGAGAGATTTGGAGTTTCAAAGGACAGACATGGTTCTTATTTTGGCATTCGTCGAGAGATGGTACCCGGAGACGAACTCGTTTCACTTTCTCGGGGGTGAGCTTACCATTACACTGCACGATGTCGTGAATATACTTAGGATTCCTATTCATGGAAGCGCCATGGTCTGTCCTTTGAGTGGTGATGCGATGTGGGAGTCTTTGGCAGAGGTTTTAGGGGTCGATATTCCTACCGCGAGACTACTCCGATCTGGTAAAATCTATTTGACCTAATATATGACTTTGTAAAGAATTTATTTAACACAATTTCTAATTTTTCAAATAATAGGTTCCGGTTTCAAAACCAGCGAATTTATGAAGGTCAGGCTGAAGATTTTATGTGAAGCCGCAGAGAGGTGAAAATTATAGAATCAAGGAAATTAGTGTAATGTAATTTTATTTGAAACTATTTTACAAGTCTCGTTCTTTACAGGAACGAGAATCATATCACTATGCTATAGTTAGCGATTCTAGCATCAGGCACCATGTTTACAGACAAGTCTGGGATGCGTTGCAAGCCAGAGCTCATGTCTATGTTCCTCGATCACAACCAGACCGACAATTATGCATGGGGGACTGGAGCCCTAGCATACCTATACAGACATTTAGGACGCGCATCACGAGGTCTAACTGCTTCCATCTCCGGTCCTATGCTTCTGTTGAAGGTATACAAGTTTATTTCGATTCTTGGAGTTTGCATTTATTTTAAGTCAAACAAGTCTAATTTTGATTTCTACATAGTCTTGGATCTGACACTATTTTCCTACCTTACGAGGCCATGCTTCGTTCGATATCAAAGAGAAGATGGAACTCGAGCGGCTGCACGAGATGGTGTCGAGGCCCCTCAAGGTAGTGATCCGGAGCGGTTGATCAAACTACGCCAACTTCTTGATCAGTACACGGTTGTTGATGTAAGATCTAATATTAATATGTATCTTGTTATCTAATTTTTCTGTTACTTCTTTTTACCTTTTATTGATGTATATCCATGATATAGATTCATTGGATGCCATGGGGTGAGATCAATTTTGACAATCCGCATTTAGCTCCGTCGAGATTCCGAGGCGTGATCGAGTACGATCAAATTCATGAGCCGTATCTCCTCGATAGAGTACTGCACCAGTTTGGTCGTAGGCAAGGCATACCTGACGCACCGCCCGCTCCCCTTACAGCGACACGTACCTCTTCATTACGATCTTCGGTGACATTATCCTACCTTGATGATGCGCTACAGTGGGGAGACACTCCAATGCCGTTGATAGTGCTCAGTGATTTTCCAGAGGCCAGATCACCATGCCGTTCATTATAATAAAAAGTATTTACACATAAATCAATTTAAAAATATATTAATATTTTTTGCAAAAATATTAATAATACTTTTTATTATTAAAAAATATTTTACTCTTATAAAAAACTATAAAAATTATTAAAAACGACATTCTTGACTCGTTGAACCAACCTTACCCAACTAAAAACACGATATGACTGATCCTATCGACTTGAAACTTTATCAACTCGTTCATCCCGAACCAGGACCTGACCACCCAACCCTTTTATCAAGTATAAGTAAGACCGCCCACAACGTTGGGCGGCATCACCCCAGGCAAGGCGGTCGGCACGACATCGAGTCCCCAGCGGGAGCTGGGCGCCAGGGAAAGGAGGGCGGCGAGGTCGACGCACGGGACATACGCCGGATGTCGCATGCGTCAACCACGTCAACCACATGACACCGGATTTATTTATTTATTTTGTAATTTGAAGACGGATGGGTAAATGGGGTTGTCACGTGGCAACACCTGATTGGTTAACAGATCCGAATTAGTTGTTTTTGCTTTTACAACGGCTATTTACTAAAACAGTTATAATTTAAAATGTACAAATGTTAAAATAAAATAAATAACCAACGGCTCTATTTTTCCGAGCTCTATAAATAGAGACCAATATTGGCTATGTTTGAGCATCCTACCTCGGCCTCTCAGTTCTCTCTTCCTTCAACACAAAAAACACTAAACACTTCGTTTTTCTGACGAGATTGACCCAAACTTCAACACTATCATGTTAACTCCTGAAATGTTAGCTTGGTTGAAGGCAAACGAGCCCGAGAAATACAACCAATGTATGAGAGACTTTAGGTTCTTTGCATCAAGCTCGCCAGCTCTGAAAGTCGTTCGGAATTTGTTCCAAACTCCACACCAGGTACCGCACTCCCAATATTTCCCAGCCCGATGTGGAGTTTGTTGCGGAGAAGCAACCCGAATTCCTGCCTGAGACAACGGCTCGTAGATGGAAAGGGAAGGAGGCAGCCACTGGCAGGGATGATGCGTCAAACCCCAAAGCTCAATAAAGAAATGTGCAATGGTGCAAGAATGAGGATTTCGTTCTCCTCCGTTGCTACATGGACGTTTGCTCAGATCCCATTGTGGGACTAATCAAAGGTACGACACAGCTATTTAAGAAGATATATGAGAAGTACGAGGATGCTAGGAGGATGGGATGTATCCCGACCTCATCTGGCATACTACGGATTCTGTCCGGAAAAGAGTTGGTCGGATCAAGGAGGAAATGAATCATTGGCTTGCATGCTACGAGAATTCAACTACTGCAGTTGGTCAGCGCAGCGGGTTCAACGACAATGACGCGCTAGCAACTGCACAAGAAAAGCCCAAAGTTTCACAACAGTTTTTCCATGTTTAAACAATGGGATGTTTTGAAGCTGTACCCTTAGTATGAAATGTACTTAAACTGGGAGACTTACCTGAAGAAGAAGGATCTTCAACCTAATTTCATCACAGATTTGGATGATGATGTGGCTGACCAATGAGAATCAACTGGTGGCAGCAGTGGGATGAAATGCTACCGGTTGGTGGACAATAGTGTATCTAACCCGGAATGTCCTATGGTTCGCGACAAGGAAAAAAAGGATGGGTTAAGAGATGTAGTTCTGTTAACTCCGAGATGGATGCAATAAGCCATGGATTGGCCCAATTCAATGATGTTTATCCCCAACATCTTGAAATTGAAAAAAATGATTGAGTGGGCAATGGCGAAGCAGCAAATGAAGGAGGCCAGTAGGAAGGAGAAAATCGGCTTGAGAAAGGAGGAGTTGAAGGTTCAAAAGAGGGCGCAGTTGATGCAACTCAGGAGCAACAACCCCAACCTCAATGCCCAACAAAGATTACTTGCGGATAAACTGGTTGCAAAGTTAGAATTGGAAGACTGAAGTTGGGTGCTTGTTTAAGTGTGTTTGTTTAAGTTTTTAAGTGTGTTTGTATTGTTTAAGTGTGTTTGTATTACTTAAGTATGCTTGTTTTCCTTTCTGAAGTGTGAATTATTTGTAAGTGTGTTTGAATTGTCGGTGAAGAATGCTTTGTTTACGCATGTTTGTAATGCAATTAAAGTTGTTTTTGAATTTGACAATCTTCAACTCTGCAACACTGCAACTCTGCGACATTGTAACTCTGATGAACTGCAACTCTGAAAAGCTGCAACGCTGCAACTTAGAGTTTGGCTCCGAAATTGAAATTGAATTTGATTCCGAATCTGAATTTGAATTTGGCGCCGAATTCAAATTTGATTTTGAACTCAAATTTGAATTTGAAATCGAATTCAAATTCGGAGCCAAAGGGATGAGCCATGTCTATATAAAGAAAAGATGGAAATCACTTTTCATACACCAACCTTCTTTCATATCATAACTCTGCAACTCATTCTTCACACACCGATACTCTTTCATTTCATAACCAAACACAAACATGTCTACTATATCAAACTCTTCATCATCTGACAATCTCCTCGGCCAAGTTAGTAGTTATGTGCGGTCCACCGTACCTCGTATGATGCATCTCGTTCAACAACAACAAGTACAACACCACCAAGCACCACAAAGAAATTCAAGGAAGAAGCGTAATGTTATTAGCAGAGAGAGAGTCGACCGTGTCTTGCTACTAGAACTAGATTACTTTGGTCTTGCAACAACCTATGTAGATAAGTTCCGACGCAGATACGGAATGAGGAGGACCTTGTTCGAACGAGTAGTTGTTGGGGTGGTGAACCAAGATGATTACTTTGTGCGCAAGGTAGATGCTGTTGGCCGCTCAGGGTTATCCACGCTCCAAAAATGCACCGCAACCATTCACATGCTAGCTTATGGTTGTTGTGCCGATGCGGTCAATGAGTATTGCCGCATGGGGAAAAGTCGGCTCTAGAATGTCTGTCGCGTTTATGTGATGCTTTGTTTGCGGAGTTTGGTGCAACCTACATGAGTAGGGCTAATGAAGACGATGTACGACAAATTCTAGCTATCAACGGTGCAAGAGGGTTTCCTGGCATGCTAGGGAATATCGACTGCATGCATTGGACATGGAAGAATTGTCCAATGGCGTGGCATGGTCAATTCCAAGGGAAAAGAAAAACACTTACCGTTGTTTTAGAAGCTGTAGCGACCCAGGACACCTGGATATGACATTCTTTCTTTGGGGTTTTGGGGAAATTCAATGACCTATCAATAGTGCAGCGCTCGACGATGTCCGAAGATCTTCTCAACGACACACACCTCAGGTTGAATATACTGTTAATGGTCATCAATACAACATGCCGTACTACTTAACTGATGGCATCTATCCACCGTGGGCTACGTTTGTGAGTGCGGTTGCAAATCCGATAACTCATATGGAGTCAAAGTTCTCTCAGCTGCAAGAGTCTTGTAGGAAAGATATGGAGCGTGCATTTGGTGTTTTGCAAGCACAATTTGCAATAATACCCAATCCGGCTCTTGCCCATAACAAATCCACACTCCGGAAGATCATGGATTGCTGCATCACACTGCACAATATGATAGTGGAGGATGAGCGTCACACTTACATAAACTACGACATCGAGATGGAAAGCCTGAGAATGGAGTTCGAACAAGACACGAGGGAAAGTGTTGGGGATCTGAATGATGGAATTCGTATCAGAAGGGCGAGTTCTACAATAAACTCTCTCGATGATTACATGAATATGAACTGTCAAATGCACAACGTCATCACGCATGATAGACTAACTTCGGACATGATGCAACATATTTGGAGGTTACGTTGATTGTCTGAGTTTTAATAATCGTGTGTCATGTTTGCTTTAAGATCAATGCATTTATGTTTGTTGTTGAATTCACTTGTTTTATCCAGTTCACGTCAATTTTTAAGCTTGTTTCCGTCCGCGTTAATGTCTTTACTTTTGTTGTTGTAATCTGGTATGTTCTGTAATTCGCATAGTGTAATATGTTTGTTGTTGCAATTCAAATTCCGATTTTGTTATTTAAGACTATATTAATATTATAATTTTATCTAATACAATATATAATAATTAAATTAATAATTTAATACTATATTAAAAAATTAAAAATTAACTATTATATTATTTTAATATTAAAAAATTAAAAAATAATAAATTGTGGCACATGCCTCATTGGATGACACGTTCCAAAAAGTGATGACATGTGGGTAGTCTAATCCGGATTGACTTAGGTAATTACAAAACTAAAAATGAATTCCATTCGAATATCATTATTATTGGCAAAGCAATTACATTTCTCACAACCAACCAAATCTTTCACGAGCTTACACTTTTCTTTCTCCCTCCAGTTCCACTTATTATTGAGACAATCAAAGCACAAGTACAGAGTTCTAGCTAGACGGCGCGGTCAGAATCGATCAAAAGCAGCACCTTCTTCCTCCCTCGAATAACTTCATCAAACAGGTCATCTACCACTGACTTGAACATCTCCAGCCCTGGAACGGCTAAATCCGGCATCATCCTCTGCCTGTTGAACCCGGAAATTGCCGACCTAAGAAGGTTGCAGAGGTCTAACAGGTCAAGGCTTTCCTTCAAGTAGTCATCCACCATTAGAGCACGCTCCCATGGCCCCGATACCTGAGAAACCCTCTTCGAGAACGAAGACAGGAACTGAGAATGCTTCGTCTTAGTCAACAGCATGGCCTCGCTGCACCACTTGAATGACATCGACTCCTCCTCTAACGACTTCCGAAGGTCGTGTATCAGAGAAGCAAACAGAGAATGGGAATGAAGAGACCTTTCCTTATGATTGAATGGAGAAAAACAAGTCAGAAAACAAGTCAGAAAAACTTTGGTCATTGTACTTGTTCTTCCTAGCAGGCAAGACTGAAGAAGAAAAGGACAGAGGAAAAAGGGGAAGGGAATTGCTTTGCAGTATAAACTACTCTCTCTCTCTCTGTGGGTGTCATTAGTAGGCAGAAGGAGCGTAAGATGATGCATAAAGAGTCAGTTAATGCCAAGAAGAGATGTGAAGCAATAGCAAATTAGCAGTACGTTTTCTCTGCTGCCTTGTTCAGTACAAACAAGTAGGCGGGGATCCACCATGGACAGAAAACAAATGATCCACAAGATAAGTAACAGCTTGCTCTCATCTCTAACTGCATTAATTCTTTTGTGATGATTACATTACTGAAGAGTTTAAATTTGTTACGCTTATAACACATATGACATTACCATGCTTGCCTGCAAAAAGTAGAGAAAAGAGGGAAAACAAGTAAAAAGGGAAGGTTTCTTGTTCTGCAAAGCAAGTTTCAAGGGCTGGTTGGTTAGTGACAGAGACACTGAAACAAGAGAGCTCTCTGAGATTAATTTCAACAGAGTACAAGCAAGCCAATCAACAAAAAGTACATATTTGTACCATGATTGAACCAAATAGAGATTGTTGCAGAAGTTAGAGTGGCTGGGAAATGGTTTAAGGAATCGGACTTCCTTAGACAAATTTATGAAGTTGTTGTTAGGATTGTTTGAGCTTTGATGGTAACAAATATTCAACTCACAAATATACATTCAACTCACAAATATAGTTGGATTGTATTTTAAGATCATTACTATCGGGTACTGGAAACACAGTGAAGAACAAAAGGAGTACCCACTGACAGAAAGTTACCTCGGATAGGGTGTCGGTGATTTTAGTGAAAATGATTGTCCATTTAATGTTATTGGTATTCATGTGTGTAAGAATGTGAATGCCCATTTAGGATTACCATTGCATTGACTAGGTATATATATAGTACAAAGTTAATGTGAGCATAATAATGTGAATACAATAAAGTGTAATGTGAACACAAGAAATATATTCATTACATAGTATATATATAGTCTAATATTTCCCTGCAGTCGAAGCCGGAGAAACATGGAGGTTGAGACTTGATCTGAAGTTATAGAAGAGTACTTATGGTAGCCCTTTTGCGAAGATACGCGAGAATTATTGAAGAGATGGAACATGTTGGACACAAACTTCACCAAGGCTAACCTTGTCACAAACAAAATGTATATCAGTCTCAATATGCTTCGTTCATTGATGCTAAACCGGGTTAGCGGTCATGTAAACGGCGCTAACATTGTCGCAAAAGACAACTGTGGATCGAACCAGCGGTGGGTGAAGTTCATTGAGAGGACTGCGCAACCATGTGGCTTTGGCCCACGATCCTGTATTTTGCTTCAGCACTTGAACGACTCACCATTGACTGACGTTTCGAAGACCAAGAGACGAGGTTGGGACTATGGAAAATGCAGAAACCGGATGTGGAATGTCATGAGTCGGGAAAAGCCTTCCCAATAGGCATCCGAGTAGGCCGTGAGTCGTGTGTGATCACCACGTCATATTGATATACCAATCGTAGGTGTACCTTTGACGTATATAATGATGCGCTTTAGGGGCAGTGAGGTGTTTGTCTCATGGATCATGCATGTAAAGCCAACATTGCTACACAACGTAGGCTGTGTCGGGCCAAATGAAGGTGAGATATTGGACTGCACCGGCCTGGGAGCGGTAATGAGTCGGATGTGCTACTGGTGCGCTAGCTATGGATGGTAGCTTTACATCGATGTCAACCAGAGTTTGACTTGGATTGCAAAAGGAGAGTCGGGCCCACTCAACAATGTCTGGAGCGTACCCGTTTTAGATGAGATGATGACCACCATCAATTTTGCGGATTGAGATACGAGGAAATAATGAAGGTCTCCAAGATCGGTCATGGCAAACTCCCAACTCAGTTGGTGGATTACTCTTGCAATAAGATCAGATAATGATGCAGTGAGGATTATGTCATCAACGTAAACAAGGAGGTGAGCCTAGTCTTTGCCAAATTTGTTTATGAACAAGGACGTGACGGATTTGCTAGGTCGGAAACCGAGTTCAACCAAAAACTTTGCGAACTGAAACCAAGCCCTCGGTGCCTATTTTAAGCCATACAATGCCTTCTTAAGTTTGCAAACATAGTTGGGATGTTGAGGATTGACGAGACCCCGACGGTTGTTGGCAATAAATCGTTCATTCAAAGTTCCATGGAGAAACGTGCTCTTGACATCAAGTTGATGGATGGGCCAACTTCTGTTGACGACAAGACTTAGAACGGTCCAAACTGTGGCTGGTTTGACGACATGCAAGAACGTTTCACAAAAAATCAATCCTGCCTCTTGAGAGTATCCATTGGCCACCCATCTTGATTTGTAGCGAGCGAGCTTGTCATCGGGTCCGCACTTGTGCCAGAATATCCATTTTCCTGTATCCAGATTACTATCACAAGGTCTCGGAACAAGATCTAAAATCTCATTATTAATTAAGTATCATATTCTTTCTACATAGATTGAAACCTTTGGGGATTTCGGATGGCTGTTTGTGGGTTTTTGGTAAGTGAGATATTGTGGATGATATATTAAAAATCTGTTTGGGTTTGAAATTCTAGCCCTTGATCTCGTTATCATGGTGTGTGGTTGTGTTGGGTCGTTCGTAGGTGTAGAGGACACGACTTACATGACAGATCTGGAGTGGGTGTTTGTTTCCGGAAAATGTGGCGTTTACTATTGAATTTTCGGAATCAGTCCGGATAAAGGGGGTTTGAGTTTGACCGGGCAATGGAACCATTTTCTTGGGATATAATGTGGGGCCGAAATTGGAGGAGGTGTGGATTGTGGAGAAAGATTTGGATTTGATTGATTTATTCGTGGAAGGTGGGATCATTTATTTGTAGAATAGCTTGACTGGAATTTTTAGGCAAGATTAAATTTGGATGGGCAGCTGGAACGTGTGAGTATATTTTTTTTAACAAACAATACAAAGGTCCATCTTCCAGAGAAGATGGCCTAAATCATCTAAGCGGATGATCTTTACAAAATCCCACACTCTAGAGGGGAAATGGCTGTTGAGGAGATCTTGTCTGTCTACCCTGAAGGTAGAAGTAAACCTACTAATCACTTCCAAAATCAGCGATGCATTCCATCTTGGTTTAGAAAGAAAGTCAGCTGCTTGGTTATCAAGGCGTTTGATGTGATTGAATTTGATCGCCTGAATAGTAGAGCTCAAGTTGTGAATGTCTTGAATGATTGGATAGATTTTCCAGAGAACCTTCCACATGCGCTTCAAACTGTTTATAACCATGAGATTATCGCCTTCCACGACGACAAAAGGTGAACCCAAGTCAACAACAGCCTTAACTCCTGCAAGAGCAGCTAAAGCTTTGACCTTGAGAGCATTCGTAGCTTGAACTTCTCGAGAATCAGCATGGATAATTCTTCCAAATTGATCTCTAATTATATAAGCTGTATGTCCAACATTATCTTTGTAGGAACCATCAAATTTTACTTTGATCCAGTTTTGTGGAGGCCTTTCCAACCTTTTCGTGTCTTGAAAGGCTTGATCGCGGAAGAGCAAGACGTGGAATCTTTAAACTGAGAGCTTCTAATTTCATTCTTTTTCCAAAAATCAAATTGTGCCAGAGCAGTTGCAATGATATTATTAAAGAGCGTAATTCTAGGTTTATCCTCATTTCTGAAAATGATATTATTTCTGGTTTGCCACAGATTCCACCAAATTAAGAAGGCAAGGAGAATATTAGTGTTAGAATTCGTAAAATTCTGAAGAGATGTGAAAAAATCCCCTGTATCCATCAGAGAGTAAGAGTTCTCAGTTTTCTTTTCTAACTAGTAGAACAAATCTATAGTGAATGAACAATTGAAAAAGATATGATTAGTAGTTTCTATAGCTCTATGACAAAGGGAGCACTGATCAGAGACACGATGGAAGAATCTATTAAGTCTTTCAGAGGTTGGAAGGCAATTGGAACAAGCTTTCCAGATGAAATTCTTAATTTTAGGAGGGAAATCAAGCTTCCAAAAATTAATCGTGAGAAAAAAATTAGTGGTAGATCGGGAAGCATGAAAGGCCGATTGAGAAGTAAACTCTCCATCATTGGAAGGAAACCAAATAATTTTATCTTCTGAAGGGAAGGAAGGTATGTAAACTGACTTAATTTTCTCAACAATAGAGGAAGGAAAGAGAGCATTGAGCATCTCAAAATTCCATTGCTTATCTGGAGTCCAGAAATGATTGAGAGGAGCGTTCCTATCATTTGAACCTAAAAACATGGACAGATCCAGGTTGGGATGCCATTTGTCAATCCAAAATTTGATTATAGTACCATTACCAATCTGCCATTTAATAAGGTATTTAAATTTGTTTCTGATAGAAAGAAGACGGTTAAATTGCCATGAAAAGGAGGCTGATTTCAGAACATTTAGAATGTCGGAATTGGCTAGATATTTTTCATAAATAATTATGGTCCAGAGAGAATATTAATTCATTAAAAAATACACGCCTTGAAATTATCACCTTATGATTTTTGAGATCGAGATAACGGTATCCTTTATGATCCGGTGCATGGCCGAGGAAAATGGATGGTCTGGTACGTGGTTCGAATTTGTGGGATGATGTAGCTGATGTGTTTGGGTAGCATAAATATCTGAAGACGCGTAGGTTCCTATATGAAGGTTTGATTCGAAATAGGATCTCTTGTGGGGTTAAGTTGTTGATGGCGGTGAACGGTAAGAGGTTGATTAGGTGGGATGCAGTGTGAAGCGCTTCCACCCAATATCGACCTGGTAGTTGAGCTTGGAAAAGTAACATTTGTATGGTGTTAGTGATGGTCCGGATCCCGGTTCGGCTTTTCCATTTTTTGATATGTGTGGGGGCATGAGAAGTGGAAAATTATCCCATTGTGTTTGAGAAAAATGTTTAAATCCGAGTTGTCGAATTCCCGACCATGGTCACATTGAAGAGATTTAATTTTGGTTTGAAATTGTGTTTGGGCATATGTGATAAAACTTTTGAGAGTGGTGGTGGTTTCATTGTTTACTTACTTTCATCGATTTGAGGGCGTGAATTAACGCCTGCTGGTCCCACATAAGATTGGACGTGGTCTGAGATAGCATAGCATGGTGATACGGTTGTTGTGGATGCGGTATTGGCCCTAGGATCTCGTTCCAGTTGCCTTGGTTTGCTGGATTCCAGTGCGAGAATTGTTGCTGCCAGTGAGTAAGTTCAGAAGTTGTTGCTATAGATTTCCTTGGCCATCCCCGTAACCGCGACTAGGCCCGCACCTTCTGCCATGACCACGACCGCGATATTTGTTGTTATTGCGGCCGCAGTAATTCGAAGATGAGCCGGAAGTGTTGCTGTTGAAGTTTGGTGTCAAATGTGAAGTATTTTCCAGCTTAGGGTTTGAGGCACTGGAGTCGACCATTAGGGAAGTGAACGATGGTGTGGTCTGGCGATGCTGGGACTCCTTCCAAAATCAAGCAGCTCCGTGTCTCATGGAAAGTGGAAAGTTGTTTTTGGAATTGGATTAATGTAGCCATGTGAGATAAAGATTCATTAAGACCGCCTAGGGTTGGAAGAATGAGTTTTTTTTGTCAAAAACGGGGTTACCAACATCGGAAACCCATCGACAAGAGCTTCCAACGACATACAATAGTCACCCACAGATAAATTTCCTTGCTTGTGACTTTGAAAATCAGACTCAAGGTGAATGGCTCGAGCCTTCTTGTTGTCATGGAATAGGTTTTCGATTGCATCCCAGACTTGGTTGGCGGTAGCGTCGGGTTTGATGATGAGTTTGAATATGTCTTCATGAATGCAGCCGTAGATCCATGAAAGGATGGTGAAGTCAATAATCTTCCACTGCTTATCATTGGTATAGGCAGTCCCGTCTATGTGGTTTTAAAAGTTAAAATTGCCAAGCATCACGAGAAAAGGTGTCTTTAGATAGAATAGTTGGGAGGGGATTGAACAAGGGTGACGAGAACGTGTGTTTTGATAGAAGCGTCATGTAGCGCTTTTTGGACTGGTATGGCGCCGGGGGTGAGGGAGATGTCTCCGTCCGGAGGTTGCAGGTCATCGTTGATGGGCATGTTGTTTGGAACGGCGGTTGGGAGGTAAAAGAGAAGAAGAGATGCTGTTGGTTAAGGCTGAGTCGAGCTTAACCAAGCTCTCTTATTTTGATAATGACAAATCAATGTGTTTAATGGTTGTTTTGTGTTTGAAGCTTGACAGGTGTAACTTGAGGAGTTTTAGGTCAAGCTTAACAACAACAAGGTCCAGTTTAACCATGTAAGGGTCGAGCTTGAGCCTAGCGGGTAAAATTGAGTCTCGCAAAGGCTGAAATAAGAAAGCGCGAGTCGCGCTTTGCTGCGAGAGAGTCAAGCTGCAGAAATAATGAAGTGAAACAAGTGGAACTAATCCAGTGTTTGTTGCTAGATTACATGGAAGAAATCCAGTGGATGCTGAAGTGCGTGAAATAATTTTTCTCACGGAAGGAAGGCCGTTGAAGCTATAGCTAAAGGGAAAGGAGAATAGATGGAGGTTGTTAGAGCTTTATACTTTGGAGAGTGGAACCCCCCCGATCGTTGACATGGAGAAACGAAGGAGCGGGCATATCGCTGAGCTAGACGAGCACATCAACGAGCAAGAAAACAAAAGCACATATTAGGTAGTTGTAAAGAAGCACATGGTACACGGATCATGGGCTGATATGCGCTGAGTGATTTTAAAAGGCAGAGAACATGGATTGCTGAGCCGGCTTGGTTGTTATTGTTGTAAGCTAGTTTGTAGAATTGAGCTAAATTAGAGCTAGCTTATAATTCTATAGATAGCGAAGTGAACAGTGCTTATAAGGCATGCTTGAAAACGATTATCATTGGAGCAATGAGAGAGAGTAGACACTTGTGAGAGCAAAGTAAGGTAGCTTTGTTGTTTAAGAGTTAAGATTTGAGAGAAAGTGAGAGTAAACATTAAGGCTAGAGGAGAGCGAGAGAGTGTTTGTCTAAACTTTGTAAAGCTAACTTGTTAACCAATAAAGAGTAGTGGTGAGTTTCATCCCGGACTTAGTAGAAGTCTAGGGTTCTCACCTTGGAAAATTCCTTGCAAGTTTTATCGAGCTTTTATTGTTTTAATCTTCCTATTCCGCAATTAAGTGTTTAAGCTAGACCATAAATTAAGTGCTACTTTGGAAGGTAATAAATGATCCAACAATTACATCGATCCAACAATTGGTATCAGAGAAGGGCTCTTGCATAGATTCATACTATCTCATAGTTTGAATCATGGGGAACGATAAGCTAGCATTCAACCTTGGATTCTCTTTAGATAAGCCTCATGTATTAGCTGAAGGTGAGCTCGATTGGTGATTGACCATGACACACAATTATATCCAACAAATGGACTATCAATGATGTAGAATAATTGAGGTTGGTGATGAGAAGGTCAATGACGAGACGGACACAATCAAATGGGGTCCAGTTGAGTACGCAATTCTAGAGAAGAACGCCAAAGCCAAGCAACTCATCATCAACACACTCTCAAGGAAAGACATAGACAAGGTTATGTCAGTATCTACTGCCAAGCTAATGTGGGAAGAAATCATCGGCATGCATGCAAGTAGCGAGGACATGCGCAACAACAGAAAATTTGAGCTTCAGTGCGAGTTCCACTCATTCAAGATGGGAAAAAGTGAGACTATCTCGGATTATCGTTCAGGTTCCAGGCACTTTATGATAAAATGTCTTCTTCTGGCTTGAAGATCGATTCATGAGAGTTGTTCTCTTCCTTTTATTCACGGGGTTAACTCTAAATTTGACACCTTGAAGAAAATTATGCTCATGACTAAGGAAACAAAAGGACTCTCTATTCTGTTCTAGTCGGTAGGTAAGCTTAGAGTACAAGAAAGCGAAGATCTCAAGGAGTTGCTTGCAACCAAAGAGAACAGAGGAATGACGCTTAAGCTCACCTGAGTTCTTTAAAAGATGGAAAATGATGATGATGACCATGATGAGGACAAGGATGTGCCTATGATGACCAAGCTGGTCAAGAATTTTTTCAAGAGACAAGATGGCTTCCAAAGAGATCAAACTAAGCCACGAGACCTCAAAGATATTGTGTGCTATAACTGCCAAGAAAAAAGACACATGGCTAAAGCATTCACCGGTACTAAGGTGGATCCAACTCACCTCAAAATCCACCAAAGAAGGCCTATGTCACTTTATGGGGTGATTCAGATGACGAGCTAGACTGTTGTGAAGCACAAGAGTTGTGCTTAGTAGCAGCTTAAGATTCTGAATCGGATGAACAACATCGAGGTAACTTATCTTAACTTTGAAATTAATCCAAAAAATAATCTTGTTGAGCTTCTCTAAGAATTGATAGTAGATCAAAAGCTCTCAGAGCTAAAAAAAGAGCACAACAAAAAGAGCTGAATGAACTAAGAGAGGCATCAGTTGAGCTTTCTAAACAATTGCATGCTAAGCTACTTTGATCACCAAATCATGTGAGATTTGTAAATGCAAAGGTAGCAAAGAATTCTGACTCAACTGTGACGAATATGCTTGATGAAATCCTAACCAATCTAGATGATCTAGCTAACAATGTTGAAGCAAAAACTGTTAACCAAACAGTTTTTGTGAAAGCACGACCAGGTCTAGGTTTCAACAATCATGATTCCTCCACCAATTCTAGTCCATCTCTATCTAGCGACCTTAATAAAAAATTAGTCAAGTTAGATAAAGAACTTCAAACTTGCAAAGTTGAAAATCAATATTTGCAAAGCAATGTTCAAGTTCTTGACAACGGACCAAGCAAGACCAAACAATGGTTTCATGGAGAAAAGGCGTATAAAATGTATATCAAACAAGTGCAAACTCCAATCACTCAGCCTATTAGAATTGAGCACAATGAACCATTTCGTCCGGAAATGGCAAGTATGGTTACGTAAGATATAACCATTAGTGCACTTTCTGTGGAAACAATGGTCATTATAGGCATGAGTGTGAGCGCTTAATTGCACTCAAGAACAATCCCTACAAGCCTGCTAAGGCTAACTCTTGAAAGGGAAAGATCAATCAAGCTAGTCTCGATGATGGCAAGCTTGACTAGAGAAGGTCTTCTAAGACCAAGTTTGTATGTACTAGGCTTTCAAAAGCCAAGAGTGCACAAACTAAAGCAAAAAAATGTATGCCTTCTAGGGTTAAACCTCATCAAGTGCTTGATCTTAACGATCCTATCTATTACGATTCTGTTCCTTGAGCAGTGATGCTGATTGTTCGACCTTCCAGCACAAGAATAACTAGTACTAACAATCCTTCGAGGTCAACACTTCGTTGGGTAACCAAAGCTTGATTGTTTTATTGCAGGATGAAATGAAGAGTAGGAGCTACATTGTCATATTTATCCAGGCTACTCTCATTTCAAGCTAAGGAGGAGTCATCTCCTTCAGGGTCAAGAAGAAAGAAATCAAGTGAGCTGAAATGTCTATATGCATCTCTTTCACTCCTATCTTCTGAGATGTCTATTATAGTTAAGCTAAGTGTCACTAAGTTTAAGAAGGACCAATTTTTTTTTTTTGCCAAAGGGTAAATAATTTTTATTAGGCAAAAACCAAAACCAAACTAGTTCGAGTACAACCGTCGCATCATTGCAACCCCCCGTCTCCCATTCGTCCTAAGTTTAGTAATGATTCTAAACTTACACACCTCAATAATCTCATTGCTAGCTCTCTCAACATCCACAGACTTGCCTCTAAATAATACATCGTTTCTTAACTTCCACACATAATAAATCGTACCCATAACCCCTAAAAGTTTACAAAGATAGACATTATTACGACGTTTAGGAGAATCCGCAAACCAGCTCCACCAAAGACGAAGAGATGAAAACCGAACTTGAATCCCTTGCCAAACGAGTACACGCCCCGCAATTGCTTTGGTGACATCACAATCACACCATATATGATGCGCCGTCTCCCGTTCTTTCTCGCATAGGACGCAAAGCTCGTCGAGCGCGCCCCCCCACTTGAACATCCTCGACTTCGTAGGGAGTCGATCCTGCGTCGCCCTCCAACACAAGAACGACCACTTCGCGGTTGTATACCGTTCCAAATAACATTACACCACTCCTCCTTCGGACCAGGTGGGTGAATCCACTCATACACCGTCTGATTATCCATTCCCCCAACTTTCCGGGTTAGTCGATCAATCTGCGGTGGAACACTATGCAGCCGTCTCAAGATAACGTCTTTAGCAGCCACTGCTGCTTTCCAGATGCTCGAGCTGCCAGATTTGCACTCGGCGAGCCAGATGTTCCCACTGAGCAAGATTACATCTCGCCCACTCCGTCAGATGCTCTTCCGCTCAGCCGCAATGTCATATACTAGCTTGAATAATAAGGTCCTATTCCAAGCTAGTAACTCTTTAAAGCCGAGCCCTCCTTCTAGTTTATCTATGTAGAGACGATTCCAAGCCACCGGCGAGCTATTCTGTCCTAGCTCCCCCGTCCAAAGATAAGAACGACAGATATGCAATAATACGCCTAATCACACACTTCGGAATCGCAATGACCTGCATCCAGAAGAGAACGATACTCTCGAGCACGGACTTAATCACTTGCATTCTGCCCACATATGATACTCGTCGAGCCTGTCTCGCTTCAAGTGCACTCTGCAGCCTGCTCAACAACGGTTGGAAGTCACCAACGCAAAGTCTCTTGGAGTGAAGAGGTGCCCCCAAGTAGCGCACCGGCAACCTCCCAACTTGGACCCCGGAGGAGCTCGGCATACTCAGTCCGTTTTCCAGCCGGAACTCCACCAAAATAAATTCGCGACTTGCTCGCATTAGTGGTCAACCCCGACTCCTCCGCAAATCTCATAATCACATCACGAATAATCACAAGAGAAGATCTGTAAGGCTTACAGAATATCAGCAGGTCATCCGCAAAAGCCATCGTCGAGAGCTTCATTTGTTTGCATCTCGGGTGGAAGAAAAACCCCTTCCTACTACTCGCTGCACTCATCCTTCTGCTCAACATCTCCATAATAAGAACAAAGAGATACGGAGATAAAGGGTCACCCTAACGCAAACCCCTCGCCCCTTTAAGGAATCCTTCAACCTCCCCATCTAATGATAATCGAGTACGATGGGGAGGTCATGCTCTCCATAATCCACCCATGAGCCTCACAGGAAAGTTAAAGTACTCCAACGTATGACGTAAAAATCTCCAGCTAACACAATCATAGCCTTTTGAAGGTCAATCTGAATCAGACAGCGCGGCGAGATATACTTACTGTCATACCCTTTCACCAGATCCTGCGCAACTGCCAAATTGTCAACAATCCGTCTACCCGGCACAAACGCTCCCTGATTCTGCGACACTATATCATCTATTAGTGGCCGAATTCTAGCAACAAGAATCTTGGACAGTACCTTCATCATAGAATTACAGCAGGCAATCGGTCTGAACTCACGAATAGAGAGGGGATTGTCAATCTTCGGAATCAAGTTAACAAACGTAGCATTCGTTTGCCGAAGCAATCGACTCCTTCCTGAAGAAGTCCCGAACAGCCAAACCAATATCCTCACGAACAATGCTCCAACACGACTTGAAGAACATACTACCAAGCCATCAGGACCCGGGGATTTCTTCCCACCAATCCCCCTTAAACGCACTCCAGATTTCCTCATCCGAAATGCCTCGGCACAGCTCAGCATGGGCAGAATAGTCAACACGAGATCCCTCTAACTCTGTAAAATCAGGCTCCTCGGTATCAACATGACACCCAAACAACGACCGATAGAATTCCACCACTTCCGAGTTGATCTCATCTCTCGTGTCAAGAATATCTCCACTCGAATTTTTAAGCAGAAAAATCGAGTTCCTCCCCCTTCTATTTTTCAGCCCATTGTAGAATATCGCCGAGGATTCCTCCCCCTGCTTGACCCAATCAATCTTCGTTTTTTGAGCTACGAAGCTATGCAATTGCCTTGTTCTTCTTTCATTTCATCTCGGGCCGCATAAACTCATTCTGTAGAGCGACGGAGCTGAAGTCCCCCTGCAGTTTGACGTTAGCAACAGCTAACCGAGCTGTACAGTCCTCAACTAAACTTTCAAGTTGACAAAATCTGCCCTTTTTCCATCTCATAAGAGGTCAATTTCACCTTCTTCAATTTAGTAGCCACCACAAACTGCGGGTTACCTTCAACATTGTATTCCCAAGCACTACGAACCACCTCCAAGAAATCCGGTTCCTCCACCCAAAATTTCGGAATTTAAACGGGATCTTCTTGAACCTCGTACTTGGATTAACAGTGCACAAGATCGGGGAATGGTCCGAGAACAGCGGATCAGCGAAGACCACCCTCGCATCACTAAACGCATCAGCCCACGCATCATTCACCAACACACGATCCAGTTTACACGCAACCCGTCTCGTGCCATCCTGATTATTGCTCCAAGTATAATGAAGCCCAGAGAATGCTGCATCAACCAGCCCTTCTCGCGCCACAAACTGACTAAACTCCAGTCAATATGATGCTCCTGTCTATTGAAAGAAACCTTATCCGATAGTTGTAGGATGGAATTAAAATCACCCATGACAACCCACGGATCCCTATTTCCCACTACCTCCTGCTGAATCTCAGCCCATAACAAACTACGATTCGCTGCGTCATTGCTCGCATAGACAAACGTAGTCAACATACTTACTTGTCGGTCCTTACTCTCAACTCAACAATGCATAATGACTTGTGCTACGTACAACTGTAACATCAACCACACTTTGATCCCAAGAAATCCAGATACGACCTCTAATTCCCACCGAACTATTTGTACAAAAGTTCCAGCCCGGGAGAAGTCGCCGACTAATCTCCAATTCCTTATCTTGCTGAATTTTTGTTTCTAATATTCCAATCAGACTAACCTTGTGCTTACGCACGAACTCCGTTATTTGCCTTGCTCTAGGGGCGGAGTTGCAACCCCTAGAGTTCCAGGCGACGAGGGTGAAATCAGACATGACCCTTAGCCCCCGTTGAGGCGCCTGCGCTTCTTAAAATCCTCACTTCCTATGGTTGAGTTCCTTGTTGCTTGCGGTTCTGATAATGATTCTTCTTATTCGGATTCTGATGAGGCGGTTTTGTAGCATTTCCAGGAGCATTCTTCTTAATCTCTTTCACCGCCCCATTAGAAGCAACCTCCTTCCCATTGCTAGCATTGGTCACTGTTGACACAGTAACCATGTTTGGCACTCCATGGTCAGCAGCAGGCCCAACCTCTGTACCAGACGTGGAAGCAGTAGCATGAGACACAGCCCTATCCTCAATCTCAGAACTTTTTCCCTGCTGCACATTATCACCCGTCCCTCCTGCCTGATTACATTCCTCAAGTGCCTCAGTTTCTGTTACTGGAGGAATAACAATCTCCTTCTCTTGTACTATTTGTTTCTTATGAAATTTACATCGAGCCGTTACATGTCCAAATTTCACACAATGCTTGCATACCCACGGAATCCACTCGAACCACACCCTTTGCCGATAAATTTTCCCATTGGGATCCCGCAAGACAATACAATCTTTAAGCACATCACTAGGTGCCACTTGAACAAGGATTCTAGCATAATCAGGCCGAGCCGGATCACAAGCCTTCTCATCTATCTTAATTGCAGTACCCACCATGCTAGCCATTACACTAATCATATGTTTCGAGGTGAATAAATGGTTCAAGTTTCGCAATTGAATCCAGGCAGGTACAGACTCAAAACTTGACCAAGCAATCGGGGTTCCAACAGTCCAAGGAGCAAGAGCAATCGGGTACTTACCTCGGAAAAACCAAGGACCCTGGTTGAGCACAAAGTTGCATCCCTCTTGGCTACTGAACAGAAAACTCCACACCCCGTTTCAGCGAGCACTAAATTTCGGCTTGTGTAGACTCCAATTCTCATCAACAAACTGATTCATTTCCAAAACCGTTGCACCAGGTCCCATGATGCCTCCAATTACACCAAATCGGTACGCATCAATCTCGACTTGAACTTCTTCAAATGTGAAATCATAGATTTCACAGCCATCAAGGTCAAAGTTTTCCAACGCAGACTCATCGGAAAACGCAGGCTGGATGTGTGCCGGCGACGGCGCCAACCCTAGCAGGTTTCCATCCACCGCTACCGACCCCACTCCCGCCGAACCATCCGCACCGGTGTGGTTTTCCACCCCTGCCATTAGTACTGACACACACCAGAAGAGGAAACAAACCCCTACCTAGGGTTAGGGCAAATACTCTCGTTACCTTGGATGCTACGAAACCACAAACCCTTCGTGAAGACCACTAAAACCAATCGGACTCACACCTACTGCCGGAGAACCGGAAGATTTGGCCACAGGCACCGCCGTGCCGCCGCCAATCCGCAGGAAGTGGAACGCCGCCGATCGCCTCTTTTTAGGGTTTTTGCTCTCTTCCTATTTTTCTTCGTAGAGTGAAGGACCAATTTTTGGTAAGCCTAGCATGTCTATATTTCAAGCGATACTCATATTGCTCCAGCGCGACCTCAGAGTATTTAAGCGGGACTTAGTAATTGGCGGCATCTCGTACATCATAAAGAGTGGGAATTAACATCAACTACGGGCAAAATATAACACGCACATATCATAATGCCTTAATATGGACTTCATAGAGCAAAGAGTACAATTACGAGGATCACATGCACAAGGGAGAAGACGCGGAAGGCGAGGAGCGAACACAAGTGAAGAAGAGGCGGAAAAAGGGCACTTTGCCCTGGGCGTGACCGCGCCTAGCTCGCGCAGCAAGCCAGAGCGAGCCACACAGTGGAGAGACCGCGCACCACCTTCTAAGGGTGGCGTGATCCGGCCAACACATGCGCGCCCCCTCTTTCAGCCGCCACAATGTCGTGAGAAGCCCTAGTTCCGGGACTTTAGTTTGGATTTTTACCTAGGTTTCGTATGTATTTCGGGCTGGGCTTTCACACAATTCATTTTAGGATTCTCATTTAGGGTTATCTTACTCATTTCTTATAAATAGGGAGAGCTTTGCCACTCCCTAAACATCTCATTTTTTCAATATACATAGTAATCTCCTTAGACTTTGTATGATGGTTCGCGCCACTAGGCTGATTCAATGTGAGGTTTTTATCATTGGTTCTTAATGTTATTATGTATCTATTGCTTTAATATCTTGCACGTAATATCTATTAAATTGAATGTACTTTCTAGATTGATCACCTAGGCTGTTTAGTTCGATTTAATATTGCTAGGGTCTGGTTTATACTAGATGGAGAGCCTTGCCTGTTTAGTATACGAATCTCTACTTGGACTAGTTGGACTTGTAGGATAGGGAGATTAATGAGGTATATGCGCCAAGGGAAATATACCTTCCTATTTATTCATGAACTTAATGCTGCTTAGGAGTTAGTCTTGATAGTTTCGAGGCTAGGTTGGTAGGTAAGACACTGTTAGGACTGTTGACCTAACTAGCAAAATTAGTACATGGATTAGGGCAATTTATAAGACATAAATGAATTAGGAATAGAGATAGAACCCTAATAGAAAGAACCTAGGACCATTTAATCAGGCTAGTAGGTTAGAGAAACCATATGAAGTGTTCGTCCCATTTAATCAAAACAATCAAAATAAGTTTTCTAAACCCCACAATTAGTTGCTTTTCACTAGTTAGTCTTTCTAATATCTTAAAAATTGAATACCTTCGGTTCCCTGTGGGATTTGACCCCTACTTGCCACTCTATCTAGTAGGGGAGTAAAAAGGGATTAATTTGACTAGGACATCAAACGACATGTCCTTATCACTTATATTCATGCTGATCTAATTCATGATACTTCAGAAGAGTAAGTAAGCTGATATCTTATCTAAGACACTCAATAAGTTACCCTTTCTACGACTTAGACTTCAGCTTGGTCTTATTTTTCTTACTTAGACCACCTCTTCACTTGCTATAAGTTCCCTCTATATTGACTATAAACTAGCATACTTTATCTACTTTGGGAATTATAGCTAAGTTGTGCTTCACGCCATTACTTGCTTACATGCACTATCTACTCCGAAAGGCTGATCTAGTTTGACTTGTATATTGAATGCAAACCGAGTACTCTCTTCTACATCCATTGCATGCTCTTCTTTCTCCACAAATAGATAGTGTTGATAGCATTCTAAACATATTACAAGCCCTTAGACATGATCCACTCCTACAATATCCTAAGCCTGACCTTAATGTAATGCTTCCTATGTCCCTATATATGGATCCACAATGGAAGTATTTATTTTGGTAACAAAGAGCCCGCTACCAAAAATATGCACATACTTGTTATATCATTATTGAGTCTGAGTGTGTAATGTCCCTTATTGAAATGTGCATTTACCCCCTTTGCTTGCGCTTTAATTTTCATATTAGCACTATTAAAATTATAACACATCTCAAGCGTGATCTTACGACTACTCGTGTTGTAACTAAGTCAATTTGATTGATCTATGGAGAAGCGTATGTGATTTGGTTATAGAAAAGGCACTTTGATACGTGCTTTGAGGCTGATCCAATGAATTAGAGCCGTTCTGACAGTGATTGCTTAAAGAGAGTGGTAAAGTGAAGTGTCTTTGAGAAGTTTTGCTAGCGTGACAAAGCGAGATCTAGCCTTTGGAATTGCACCGTTGTTTTAGAGCCATTAGGATTCTCTGAGATTCGAGCGAGACCCATGCTATAAATTCTAAGGTACAGTGAAACCTTCCCTTAACTTGCTTTTATTCTCTCTCATATCACCTCTTTCCCAGCTCTCTATTATTCCTCTGCTACATATCTCCCCCGTCATTATAAACTTTCACCAAAAATTTTCCCAAACCTTCACAAAAACCCAAACATGTCTAGATCATCCAATCAAATTCCCATGACCTTTGACGAAGAGACCTTAAAGGCTTTCATGGACTTTCAAGAGGGCATAAACAAAAATCTCTTGTCTCGTCTGCCCCTCATACCATAGCCCAGTCGACACCACCACCTATACCTCAAGCACGAGGACTAGCCTCTATCCTTGCTACTCTGACCATTGAAGGGGTTCCTGAGTAGTCAACAACGCCACTGACCAAGCCTCTAGATCCAATTTAAGAGGTGGTTATGCATGTTGTGAATGACATGGAGGTGATACCAACAGAAGATTTTTAAACGCCAGCAAAGCAGCTAGCTCCGCCGCTGCAGGTAGACCTCACAGGTAATGACGAGTCCCTCTCTCCATCGCCTTCTTATAAAGCCATCCTCTGGATCCTCTGAAACCATTCCCAGGCGATCAAATCACATCATAGCCGATGAAGACGAGGAGGAGGATGAGGAGTTTTATCCGCTATCCCTAAGCGCAGGGAAAAGCTTCCTGAAGACTCACGCAATGCTAAAAAGGGGGTCAAGCGTGCCAGAGAAGTGACAGAGGAGGTCGAGCTGGGTGATAATGAGGAGGAGGAAGAAGATATCTAGCGAGCGCTTATTCTAGATCACGATGCAAAGCATTGCAAAGGCAAGCACAATCCAAGTAAGTCTTCCAATCCCTCGTCCATTCCTCCAATCCCTTTTGGTATAGCTAAGCGTGAGGTACTAGAGCCGCTCATTGTCGTCGTCGATACTCTAGCTACTCTAGAGAAGGAATTTCAAGTGCAGAAGTTTAGATAACTCTTAGAGATACAAGGTTGGAAAGAGATGGAGAATGTTCCCTCACATGCCGACCCAGATGAGCTGCGTCATTTCTACTCAACGCTCACTCCAGTCGTTCAACCCAGCGAGTGTCCAATAGACCTTGTCTATATTGACTAGAAAGGGAAGAACCAGTATTTTTCGCTTGATGTTTTTATGAAGATGATTGAGATTGAAGTTGTTGAAGGGTTTGATCAGCTATACAAGAAGAATTTGCCCAAGAATTTCAGGCACATCAAGCAGAAGGTGTTCATAAAAAGCGTGCCTCAAGTTCTTAAGGTTAATTTCTTCCTCTCTATAAGCAGCTTCTTCATCTCTTCATTGCCAGAAATATTACTCCTCGCCACCAAAATCTTGATACTATGACGATATTTGACTGCTACATCATGGAGAGAGCGCTTTTTAGAGAGCCAATCAACACATTGAAGCTTATGTTTAGCCATATGATCTTGAGCCGAGCTAACACTTCCCACAATCTACCCTTTCCTCATATCATCAAGAAGTTAATGAAGTCAATTCAGATCTATCAACCACAAAGTGAAATGGTATTTGATTAAGTGTTGAGTTGTGCTATGGTGTTGAAGATGGTTGCTTTGTCGAAAGCTAAGGAAGTAGTTGTGGAAGTCAAGACTGAGAAGTGTAGAAGCAGCACAAGGGGATTATGTGTGGTAATGAACCTGAGTCCTCATCACAGGATATTTACCGAATAGAGAAGGCGATCCATGCTCACAGAGAAGTTATGTCTGAGAAGATAGCGATCCTAGAGTCGTGCTTGGAAGGCGATCCAAGGGGCTTATGGAGAAGCTTGTTATACTTTTGAGTAGTCGGTGATTAGAGTTGTTACATATTGTGCTTTTGTGTTTATTTTGCCAAGTATTGCAGAACTATTAGGGTACCATCTATAAAAGGTGTAAGGAAATTTTATATGCTATGTAAGTATGCTTTCGATGATTAGAGGGCTTTGCGTATAATCATGCTTAACTGGTCCTACTACTCTTTGTGTATGTTTGTTGATTTGAGCTTGACTACGTAGCTTACTTCAGTTCCCTTTGTAGAGCTAAGTGTGAGTTTTTTGATGACGTCAAAAGGGGGAAGTGAACAAGTATGACCAGGTGCAGGTTGAGGTAGCATACTCCTCCAGTGTCGAAATTAAGTTGGACTTATATCTCTTGGTCTATGGGGAACAAAAGGTAATGTGTTAAGAGTTGCCAAAGGTGTAAGTATATCGTTTATATGCCTAGCTAAGTATTTTGAACGAGATTGATAGGTTATTGAGTTTAACTGAGTTCGTATGCAAATGTGATACATGTTTAGTCCTGTATAGGTTTGTCATCGTCAAAAGGGGGAACTTGTTGGTTAAGACCGAGTCAAGCTTAACCAAGTTCTGTTATTTTCTATGTGTTTAATGGTTGTTGTGTGTTTTAAGCTTGATAGGTGTAACTCGAGGAGTTTTAGCTTAACAACAACAAGGTCCAACTTAACCATGTAAGGGTCGAGCTTGAGCCTAGTGGGGAAAGCCGAGTCTTACAAAGGCTAAAATGAGCACGAGTTGCGCTTTGTAGCGAGAGCGTTAAGCTGTAGAAATAATGATGTGAAAAAAGTGGAACTAATCCAGTGTTCGTACCTAAAACACGTGGAAGAAATCCGGTGGACGCTTATGCGCGTGAAAGAAGTTTGTTCATGGAAGGAATGCCATTGAATCTAGAGCTAAAGGTAAAGGAGAAACGGATGTTGTTAGACTTTTCTACTTTAGGAGAGTGGATTTATGGGGATCGCTGACATGGAGAAATGAAGGAATGTGCGGATCGCTGAGCTGGACATGTTCATCAACGAGAAAGAAAACACAAGCACATCTTAGGCCATTGCAAAGAAGCACATGGCACATAAATCATGGATTGATATGCGCAGAGTGATTTTGCAAGGTAGAGAACATGTATTACTGAGCTGGCTTGGCTGTTATTCTTGCAAGCTAGTTTGTAGAATTGAGCTCAATTAGATCTAGCTTAGAATTCTATAAATAGCAAAGTGAGTAGTGCTTGTAAGGCATGCTCGAAAACGATTATCATTTGAGCATCAACACTAGAGAGAGAGAGTATAGACTTTTGAGAGAAAAGTAAGGTAGCTTTATTGTTTAGGAGTTAGGCTTTGAGAGAAAGTGAGAGGAAACACAAAGGATAGAGGAGAGCGAGAGAGTGTTTGCCTAAACTTTGTAACCCTAACTTGTTAATCAATAAAGTGTAGTGGTGAGTTTCATCCCAGACTTACTAGAAATCTAGGATCCTCACCTTGGAAAAATCCTTGCAAGTGTTATCGAGCTTTTATTGTTTTGATCTTCCTTTTTCACGATTAAGTGTTTAAGCTAGATCATAGCATAAGCGCTACTTTTGAAGATTATAAATGATCCAACAATTACATCAATCAAACAGATGTAGAAAGAAATTAGGTTTAAAGAGGAATTAGGCCTGATATCATGTAAGAATGTGAAAGCCCACTTAGGGTTTCCATTGTATTGACTAGGTATATATATAGTACAAGGTTGTGGTAAACATAATAATGTGAATACAATAAAGTGTAATGTGAATACAATGAATATATTAATTACATAGTATATATCTAGTCTAACAATGTGATATCAAGGGGACTCACTTCATAGGAACTTAGGAGGCGTGAAGTACATGCATGAGTAAGTGATTATGAGTTTTGGAGGGAAACAAGATATAATTATACAAGTGAGAACTATGTTCCTATAAAGGAACTTAGGAGTTCTACCAAAGGAACTGACAAGAGAACACATAATAACTTTGAAGAGAACAAAAAACTTAGTTGCTATGAGGACTTAAGAGTTCTAATTAAGGAACTAAAAAAGGAAGCGTCGAGTTCCCTTGAGAAGGGAACAAACATGTTATGTGCACTAAGTTCCTCTGAGAATAGAATAAACAACTAATATGTGATAAGGAACAAGAGAACAATTCCTCCTCTGTTCTGTTGAACACAAAATATCAATTACGAGTAGATATTTGTATGGCATGTCTTGTGATTGCCTGAAGAGAGCAGAGAACTAATTTCCAATGAGGACTTAGGAGTTCCAATTAAGGAACTACTAAAGGAAACACCGAGTTCCCTTGAGAAGGGAACGGACATGTTATCTGCGTGAAGTTCCTTTAAGAATAGAACAAAAAACTAATATGTGATAAGGAACAAGATAACAGTTCTGTCCTCCGTTCCGTTGAATACAAAACATCAATTATGAGCCATTCTATTGTATGGTATGTCTTCTGATTTCCTAATAACCAACATGAGACACTTGCAGTTAGTGGTGAACGTGGGTAGATGTCTTTATAAATTGGTAACCTCCAAGTAACCCCCGTTAACCGTCGGTAAGTTCCCTCAACTGCTCATCCGAGTTCTCTAATGCCTATATAAAGAATTCTAAAGACTTGGTGTCAAGGATAATGAACTATTCTCTCTCGATCTGATCATTAACACAAGTCATAAGTCTACAAAACACAATTCTAGAGTTGAGTTCCCAATCTAAATCCAAAATAGGAACTTGAGATTTGTCTTATCTCACTTCAGATTTTGTGGATCCTAAGGATGATAAGGGGCAAAATATTGATTTCATAAAGTGCTCATTATGATTCAAAGCTTATCTGAGTATAGTTCCCTTTGATCAAATCCTTTAAGAATAGTGTTCTATTTGCAAGTATGTTCCCTTGAGATACTTTATCCAATAATCAAAATCAGTATTTTATTAATCAAATGACGACTATTCATGAGATGTCTTTCAATTTTCAAAATCTTGACAAGTTTGATGGGATGGACTTCCATCGTTGACAAGAGAAGATGCATTTCCTCTTGACCACTCTCAAGGTGGTGTATGTTCTATTAACTCCCATGCTGAATGTTGGTGATGATGAGCCAATTGATGCCATAAGAAAGAGGAGAAAATGGAAGAATTATGACTACATGTGCAAGGGACACATCCAAAATGGTATATCTGATTCCTTTATGATGTCTACCAAACCACCAGTTCTGCTAATGAACTTTGGGAATCTCTAGAGTCCAAGTACATGGAAATGCTTCAAGTAAACAATTCATATAAGATGGGGATGGATGAAACCATTGTCATGTCAAGTATAATTGACAAGTTGCCTCCATCTTGAAGGGATTTTAAGCATATGCTGAAACACATGAAGGAAGAGTAGTCTCTTGTGTAGTTTGGAAGCCACTTGCGCATCAAAGAGGAAATTCATATACAAGAGAAAGGAAGGGAGAAGGAAAATTCTGGATCTTCCATTATAAACATGATGGAAGAGGGTGGTTCCTATAAATAGAACTACAACAAAGGCAAGAATAGTCCTTACAATAAAAGCAACGGTTTTAGCAAGCAATCCAAGGGAACATGGTGTTGGAACTGTGGTAAAGTGAACATGATGTTGGAACTGTGATAAAGTAGGACATTTCAAGAAGGATTGTCCTGCTGGAAGGGGAAATAAGGGAAATTCTCCCAACAACCATGCTCAAGGGTCTAAGGACCAAGGGCAAAAACCTCATGAAGGTAAGAGGGAACTTTGTTCTGTGAACCACTAGTTCCATATTTAGATACATCTCCTAGTTTGGATTTTTTGTGTCTTGGATTCTTGAGGCTTTCTCTATCCAGGATGAAGAGGTTTTATGGTGGATAGAATCAGGTGCTACAACCCACGTGAGTAGATACGAGTCTATGTTCAAATCCTTCAAATCTTTGGATAATGGACATGTCATTCACATGGGAAATGAGTTTACTGCCCTTATATATTGAGGGAACACTTTGGCATGCTAGATTAGGACATGTTCATTATAAGTGCATACATGTTCTGTCTAAAGATGGCTTGATTCATTCTTTTGATAAGAATATTAAAAAGTGTAGAACTTGGATGCTTGCTAAGATTACAAGATAACCATTTCTTGGAGTTCAAAGGAACATGCAGTTCTTGACTTAATACTTAGTGCTCTATGTGATTTTCATACTACTCCATCCACATATTGCTATGTGTTTTTATTGCATGCTAATGATGAATCCCTTGGTAAATTTTAAATTTAAAAAACTGAAGTTGAACTTCATAAGGGATCCTTTATTAAAAGGTTACGTAAGGATAGAGGTGGTGAGTATTATGATTTAGAATACTTCCAATCTATGTGAATTATCCATGAGACAACAACTCCTTATACACCACAACAAAATGGCGTTTCAAAGAGAAATAACACAGTTCTTAGGAGATGGTAATTCCATTTTGTCCTATTCAGGATTGAATGATGGATTTGGGGGGAAGCCATGCTAACGGATTGCATCGATTGAATAGAGTTCGTTACAAAAGAAACAAGAGTACCTCATATGAACTATGGTTCCAAAGGAGATCGAATTTGAATTAGATTTTATTTAGGGGATGTAGAGATATTGTTAGAGTACCTGATCCAAAGAGGAGAACTTTGGTTGAAAAAGGTGTTGAATGTATATTTATTGGATATGCCGAGAATTCCAAGGCTTTTAGGTTATGTTGTATAAATGGGCGGGGATGAATCACGTGGTGATCTTGGATATTGATCGAATCATGTGAGAAAGCTTTTCTTAAAGAGTAATTTGACCCTTATTGATGCCTAGGGTTATATGAAACCCATTCCAGGATAAGACAATCAAAGTCCCCTGTTGTTCTAGGATAAGAGACAAGAGACACACATAGAGTTTTGTTTGAAGTGTTAATACCAAAGATCGTTTTCAATCACTTAGATTAGTGATTTTCGTGTATTTTCCAAAATCCCACAAGAAGTCCTTTATAAAGGTCTCGATTGTGGTGGTTAAAATCGTTTATAACTATGAAAAGAGAAAAACTGTCGAAGAATATGGTTGTTCAATAACAGTAGTATAAACTGCCTTTCAGGAGAATTTATGACAGTTATTAACCCAGAATCATTAATCTTTAGGGTATATTCCATATCTTAGATTCCTTTCGCAGTTTTTTTATCCTGGAGCGGTTGTGTTTGGGGTAGATTTCCTTTTCCAGATTCTCTTGGAACTTTGTATCCGGGCTAAAAGAGATGAAGCTCATAACTTCCATAGTCCAATTGCAAGCCCATATATTTAAACTACATATATTAGAATAATATAATTTAGATACAATATGTGACAATTAATCTTTACTCATTAATCTCATGAAATTCAATGAAGACGGATCATTTACATAAGTGTGTACTACACCCTTCCTAACCCACGTTATAATAATTTAAATTCATTAATTCTCGATCATACTTAACGATCTGACGATTCACTTGAATCACCAACATTCCTCCCCCATTTAAGTGACATCCTTGATTCATAACTAAAACAAACATTCAAACCAAACTCATGCTTAAATGAAAATAACTTGAAGATTGAATTTTCATCTTAGTGATATTACACATTTCAAACATTCGAGAATCATGGTGTCCTAAGGATTGAATCGTTCAACTCATTTGAGTACATGAAGATAGTACACAAACGAGTTTCTACGCTACTCTAAGTGTTTATACTTGACACTGTTACAATCCATGTGTCCCTATCCATTCATGAACGTATACTAATCCAAGCCCGAGCTAATTGAAGCGGAAAAACTTCACACTCATATAGGTGGATTCTTTTTTATCATGCTGACAGGCGTTAAACGGTCGTTGGTCCTATCAAAGATAATCCAACTAAATATTCCACTAGTGAAGTGGTAAGTCGGAGTCGAATCCCAAGGGAGCCAGAACGATAGCTTATTTCAATTGTGTTACCTAGTAGTAACTAGGGGGTTTATGATTGTAAAACTAACTAGCAAATAATAAAACGTAGAATGTTGGATTTTGTAAACTATAACGATGGAAAGCTCACTCTTTTAGCATCAGCGCATTATTCTTATGGAAAGTTGATCATCGAATTCTATAAAAGTTATGTTCTTTAAATAAATAATCTAGTTGTCATACTCTTTGTTCGTAAATAGCAACTAGTCCAAATAGTCCTAGAAACCCTTGTTGTAAGCAATAACCAAAGAAATCCTAAGGTTCAAAAGCGCAACAGCATAAAGATCGAAAATATGTAGGCCTATGCAATACCATTGGCAAATAACCGATACTCGACATAGGTTTATAATCTCTACAAAATAAGCACTCGCAAATAATCTATGCTAATTCTGATTGCTACCTAAAAGACAAGACTTTTCAAATCGAATTATCAAGCCTAGCGATATGAATGAATAATAAATCAACCTAGTTTGCAACCTAGATAAAATCAATATCAATCAATGACAATAAACACAAGAGAATATAAAACAATGCTGAAATTATTATTAGAACATAAACAATAGAATTCTCACAAACAATTCCTAGAATAATGGCTTCAACCTAAGAGTGAACTAATAGGAACTTAGCCAGACATAGCCAAGAGAAAGCAATACATAATAATGGATGAACTAACCAAGAATGAAGGTAGAAGATGGCACAAAGGTGGGAGCTTTCTTCTTGGCTGCTGAATTTCTAAGAATGAATTTGTGAAAGTGGCAAAAGATAATTCTAACCTAAAAACTAAAGGTTTATATAGTGTCTATCCTAAAAGAAATAAAATAACTGAAAATAAAAGATAAAATAAGGAAAAACTGATAGAATATCGGACTGGATCTGCAATTGGGCCGGGTCCGTCACCGTGGTCTCGGTCGAGACATGTGAGTCTCGGTCGAGACTTTGTCCCAGTCACTCAGATTTGGTGTGGCACTCAATCGCTACCTCCAAGTCGCGGTCGAGACTTTTATGTCGAAGCCAAACCTCGATCGAGACATTTGGGTCTCGGTCGAGACTTTCATGTCGAGGCTGAATCTCGATCGAGACATTTGGGTCTCGGTCGAGACATCTTCTTCATAGCTCTTTCTTGTCGTGACACCTCCTCTCGGACTGGTCTTCGGTCTTCTATAAGCTTCCGAGGCAGCTCGGCTTCGCCTCTCAGCTTCTCCATGGGTGTAGGTGTGGTAGTCTTCTCTCTAGCTCCGTCCCAAATGCACTAAAGGTGAGTACAAACAGGATCTCCATAATAAAACCACAAAACAACGCTTATGAGCATCCCGCAAATCCATAAGTGAACATCATACCTGATTCCGGGAATACCACTCAATAAGCACCTAAACACCACTAATCCTAAGCTAATATTCGCTAGTTAACACCATATAATAAGCTCTTATCACATGCACCTACAAATGCATTTTTTCAAAAGATCCATTTAGAACATAAACTTAAACCTAACTCTTTCTTGCAGGTCTGAACACATACCTCAGGATGATATTAAACATGTGCTTCCAAACTCTAAGTGTAGGCTTTCCACATTGAACTCAACCTCTAACGACGTATTAGAGGGGAATTGAGTATCCTAACATTAGAGGTATTAAACGGGCTTTATACCCATCCTTATAACCAAATTTATTACCAAGTCCCTAGCTAACCCCTTCATGAAGTGGT